>NC_042295.1:1596743-1796743 GCF_901000725.2 Takifugu rubripes | reverse complement strand
TTGGGGGGGAGGGGCGTGGGGGGGACGTAGTCCTCCTTCGGCTCGCCGCTGTCCGGAGCAAATCCTCTCCTCTTCTGCATGCAAAAATAAATAAATTCAAAGTCCACTTCCAGGCTCTGCAGCCGCTCCTCGCTGCACGGCTACGGCAAAAAAAAAAAAAAAAAAAAAGGAAACAAAAAAAAGCGGCGCCGCCATCGAGCGGCGTTCCCATCAGACGGGAACGAGGGAGAGAAACGAGTGTGGGAGAAAGATGGGACCATAGAAACATTGCTACATGATGTGCTTTGGCTTATAGAGGCTACATTTAATCTCCCCCAGGCTTTGGTATGGAGAGAGAGAGAGGGAGAGAGAGAGAGGGAGGGAGGGAGGAAGGAGAGAAAGAAAAGAGATGATGGGGGAGGGACAGATGGAGCGGAGAAGGAGAGAGCGACGTGCAGACGACTGTAGGCTCAAATCAGCGACAGCGGGAAAAAAGCAGAAAGAAAAATCCCTGAGACCACACTGCCCTCTCTCTTTTCTTCCCTCCCTCTCTCTCTCTCTCTCTCTCCCTCCCTCCCTCTCTCTCTCTCTCTCTTTTCTTCCCTCCCTCCCTCCCTCCCTCTCTCTCTCTCCCTCCCTCCCTCTCTCTCTCTCTGACTGACTGATTGACCGCCTGCGTCTGCAGCGCCGCTAATCTCCAATCCTCTTTGACCGCTGCCTGGCAGACGGTGCATTGTGGCGTGATTCTATGCAGCTCTATACAGCTGCTGCCGCAGGAGTGTGTGCATCTGGATTTACAGCGCCCCCCCCCCCCCCCCCCCCCCCCACACACACACACACAGTCAACCTCATTTATCACCTGCTTTGTGTTCACATACAGCCTGTCTTCTGCAAGGCACTAATATTAGCATGCTTTGACTGCAGTGGCAGACAAAGGCGCACACACACACACACACACACACACACACACAGACACACGCACACACGTGTGCACGCACGGGTGAATAGGGTCACAAACACACTGAAGTTTGTGCTTCAAGTTTTAAGCTCAACATTCACGTCATCGGCTCTTCAGCCAGGCGACGACGGTTCAGTTATTGATTCAACAGCAAGCCCCGCCCCCCCAGCTGCCCCCCCCAGCATCATCAAGTGTTGGTTACGCGACGGTAATGGCGAGGAACCGGCCCCGGCGAGCCAGGCAGTGCATCAACGGAGACCCAGATCTGTCACGCTAGCCCACACATACGAGAACACATCAGCAGGCCCTGCAGAACCAGGTGTGTGTGTGTGTGTGTGTGTGTGTGAGTGTGTGTGTGTGAGTGAGTGTGAGTGTGTGTGTGTGTGAGTGTGTGTGGGATTGAGTGAGTGTGTGTGTGTCTGAACTAGACGAGACACTTGCTGAAACATCAGAGTCGCCCTCCAGCATGATTGGCATCTGTCACATCCGACTGACGGACCTTGCGGAGGTCAGGGGGGGGTCGTTGCTCCGGCAACCACCAAAATGAAAACACGGGCGGTTCGGCAGCGGTTTTCTCATTTCACATCCGTTGATTTCCGTGCGCCTCTCGAATTTATCAAGCCGCACGTTGGTCAGAACTTGCCACGGGAACAAGAATAAAATTAGCACGTAGGCTAAAGGTGCACGTGCTAACGAACGCGCCATAATTTCCGTTGGGTGATTGTTTCAACCTGAAAGCACGAGGATGAAGGAAAGGAAAAAAAGACCAGGAGTCAGTACACAACAAGTGTGTATGTGACAGAAAACAGAGGAAAATGACCTCACACACACACACACACACACACACACACACACACACACACACACACACACGGCGGATAACCTCAGAAGTTTCATATTTTCCATCCTTTGTCACTGAGTGAAGCTCCAACAGCTGGACACTTCCCAGCAGGCACCAACAGGGGGCAGCCTTTTGCTCCCGTACCTGTTACCTCAGCCGTCCCCGGAAGACCTGAGCCGGGCCGCTTTGTGTCTTCACAATGTATGCGATGCGAGCGCTGGGACACACACACGTTCCACACGGAAACAGCCTGACAGGAAGTGAGGAGATGAAAGCTCGGTGGAAAACGGAGAACTGACACCGCCACGCCGCATCCAAGGCCGTTTCCTTTTTTCTTTTTTAGACTCCTGTCAAAGCATGTCACATCCAGATTGGAAATATTTTGACAATAATTGTTGCCGCTGATGGCTGCTTTCATCGCCGCGGAAACAGAAATTTTCAAACGTCTGGGGGGGGGGCTTTGTTGCCTCGCGGATGCACATCTGGATTGTTCAGCACACACTGGGAGAAAGACTCCGATCTTCCCGACACACACACACACACACACACACACACACACACACACACACACACACACTTCTGAATACACCCTAAGAACATTGCTCATAAAAACACACACTTAATATAGCGAAAATGCTAAGACAAACAAGCACCTCCCCCCCCGCAGAGCCCCTCTACCAGCTGGGACTGGCATTGACCCGAACGGTATCACCCGCTAGCAGGCTGCTCTGTTCTTTTACGGACGGGTACAGCAGCATCGGGATCCAGCTGTGCAGAGCGCCATGCGTACCTCAGGGAAAGCTAGGAGGTTGTACAGTTATCTCTGGGGGTGTAATTCTCAACTATACAACCTACTACCTCAACCTAGGAGCAAGCAGACCTGGACACAGGGGCGCCGGCGGCTTGGCAGGGGCGTTTGGACTGCTAGCGTCTGCTGGCGTGAGGCTTTGTGTCGCTTAGATAAACACCCTCGATTCAGCTCTTTACGTCCCCCCAAACATGCACAAACCTCCCTCAACCGAAACGCTGATTGCAGTTTTTGTGTGTGTGTGTGTCCGTCCCAGAAAAGATTTTAACGGCTAACACGTGGGAGGGACTGGCCGTTTGAGAGGAAGCGTGGATTCCTCCCGCCACCCGTGTGGCTTCTCTAATTAGGCCGACGTCTGCTTCATTAGCACAAGAAAGAGCTCGCTGCTGCTAATTGACTGAAAAAGCCGTCTTGTAGCGTCTGAAACGCGCAGGCTTTAATTATATTTCCCCCAACTGACTTCTGGGAAAGACAAACTGTCAACGTGACGAGGACAAAACAACGGCGGCGTTCTGGTGGCGCGTCCTTCGCGAGACCCTCCACTGTCGCATTTTAAGCCTTTCCGCAATCTAGCGTGACGAAACCCGTCTGTTTTGTTCGATGATATGTAATTATCACAAAAAGACTGGGACCTTTTTTACATTTGTAATTGCTAAATAAATGCTAGCACTACTGCTAACTATTGTCTGGCTAAAATTCAAAGCCACGCAAAGTTTTGAAACAAAAACTTTCAAAGAACTTTAAAAAAAAAACTGTTAGATTGTCTGATTAGCTTAATTAGACTCAAATAAAGATTTTTTTCAATCTGCTCGCGTGTTGTTTTTCTTTTTGAGTAATATTTGTTGCCTTAGTAACAGAAATATTTTAGCAAAAAAAGAAGAAAAACTATGATTTAAAACATATTAACTGATAAAGAGTTTTAGTAGCCACGTGGGGACATGTCGCTAACTTAACCTGATGCTAATATTAAGACGCTAATTCCATTTAGTGTGTAACAGGATTTGACTATGTAACATAAATGATGTTGATGTTGAAAAAATCGTGCGATCCAGTGAGGTGCTAGCTAGCATTAGCCTCGGTACATCCATTAGTTCCATTGTAAAATTAATATGCGGAGCCGCACACTCTCAATCCATGTTTCACGCTTTTTAGTTAATAATAACACAGTTTTTCCTTTTGCGTTACAGATTTTAACATTCGGGAATGTCACAGTATTAAATTTATCCCGCTACACAGGTAACAAGCACGGTTAAATATCAGTCTCGAACAGAAGCAACGGGCCACACGACGTTTCACTTCAGCCATGTTGAAAATGTGCCAACACAAGTTTTTAAAAGGAGAAGCAACAAACCGGCCTCAGAGTAACACTTCACCAAACTCCAGAACCAACAAAGACAACGGCGTTTAGCTACTATCTAGAGACAAACATAGCTAAATCCTGACGCATCGACCTGTTGATTGGCATTGTCGGTCTGGCCCCGCCTCCTCCGTAAACACTCCCACCCACCCGATGCTTTGATCTGTGAAAACCAGGCTGGTTTGCCTGCAAATCATCTCCCCCCCCACACACAATCTGTCAACAGACTCATAAATTAAAAGCTGACATTCAGAAGGTCAGAAGGTGAATCTGAGGAAGGAAAGGACGCGACGCCTTTAGCTCAAAGCTACAAACGAAACCGCGACGCTTGCTGGCGACGAAGCTCAGAATGAACAGCGCGAGCGTCGCCGACCTCTCCGATGGGAAGAACCCCCTTTAAACTGACCTTGGATGCAATTTCTGTCCAATGCTGTCCAGACAATACAGGCTGTCACTATTGTCTTGATCAGATCAGAGCGACGTTGCTGCACCAGAGAAACGGTGAAAAACGCCGGCGCGGGCCGCTCTGGTCGATGGGGCTGCGCGGACGCAGACCTGTAGATTCAAGCTTGTGGCTTGCAGTCACTTAACACAAGTTCGGATCTACGGGTTCGAGTCCGTCAGCGGAGCCTGCGTGGGTCGGACGCCGCCCGGAGGACACGGCAGCGCTAGCAGCGGCCAAAGCTGTTTATATCAAATATTAGCCAGTTCCACTGATCCCATGATGCATTGCAGCGCTGGTAACGGCGCTGCGGGAGTGTGCGACGGGCAGAAAGATCTAAGTGGCACCCAAAGTCGGAGCCGGGTTTATAAAAACCCGCCGGGAGTTCCGCCGGGATTCATGGAAAAACGACGGAAAGCTTCAGCATTTTTTTCCTGTTCGGCTAATTAACTGCGGAAATAATTAAGTTGTTATTATAATTCTGGAGGAAAAAAAAAAGAAGACGTTACTGCCTGAATTTAAATGAGGTCTCTGACGGTGAAGCCGTTGCCGAGTTGCTCAAAGTATCAGTGGGACGACCCGGGCGACACCTCCAGACTGGCCGAAAACACAAAGAGTTGAGTTGGAGCCGCGGACGCCGCCACGCCACGCCACAAAAGAGGGAGAGAGAGAGCGAGAAGGAGCGGCTAAAGGCCAAAACCTGCACCGCTGTGCAGCCAAACCCACCCCGGTCACCCAAATCTACCCGGCAACTGAGGTGGCATGTGTGCAGAGGAGAGAGAGGTTCGACAAAGGTGGAAAAAAAACCCAAAACGCCAGGAAGTGGCGTGTTGTTAACACTCCATAATCACGCTGTTTTAAACAAATAGCTTCGGCTAACCAACCAACAGGTAGCGTTTCAGGTTTAAGGCCCTTAAATGAAGCTTCCCCCCCCCCCCCTCCCACACACACACCCCCAACCACGATGTTGAAAATTCGCAGCCACAAAGCAGCGTTAAAATAAAGCCGAGAGCAGGCGGGGAGCGTGTTGACTTACCGTTTCTGTTTAGTTTCCGACTGTTTTTCTCTACTCTGCAGGGCCTACGGTGCTGGCAGAAGGTACAGGCAGTCGCGTCCGCTGTGGCCCGCCGAAAACCCCCCCAGAAAAAGCAGCGCAAACATGCTAGTACAGTAACAAAACCACCCCGAAAGGGAGCTAGGGGAGAGGGTGGGAAAGAGTGAGACAAAAGAAAAGAGCAAAGAGGAGAGTGAGAGCAGGAGGAGAGGAACAAAGTGAACGATCATAGAAACAGACTCGTTTCTTTGGGTGTTTTTGCAATTTCGGGTTAGCGCGCGCTGGAAATCAGTGCAAATAAGCGATTGAGCCCGTAAAACCTCGACAGCGCCTGACGAGCAAATGACAGGCAACATCTGTTTGTAAAGACGGGCAAAATCCCAGAAACAAAAAACAAAACAAAAAAACCCCGTAAAAAACGGAGGAAATTTCTCTCTTTTTCAGCCTCCAGACTCCAAACTCTCCTCCTCACTCGCTCAGCTGGACCAGGCGAAAGAGAAAAAGGGAGAAAGAGGAGTGTTGGAAATTCAGCGCTGCCATGAAGCCATCCTCCTGTCACCCCTGAACCTCTCCCCTTCCCTTATTCCCCTCCTCCTCCCCGCACACTCCTTCTTCCCCGTCTTCTCCCCCGGCCCAGAGCCCGAGAGGGACGGTCCGGCCGAGGAGGATCCACGGCGCTGCCCGTCCCTTCTCTCGCTCAAACCGCCTCGCTACCCCGACATAAACACCCGGACACGCCGGCTGGTATTCGGTCGTCTCCCGAGTCAGACACAGCCAGGAGCAGACTGGCTGACTCGCACGTACACACTCATGGATGCAGTGGGGGGGGGGGGAAATGCATACACAGAAATACACACACATTTCTTGGAAGGCTTCCACACACCAAAACCAAATACCGATCTTTAGTTAGCCCCAGCTGCGAATAGAAAAGAAGGAGTCATTTGGGGACTTGGCTCCAGCTCGGCGAGGCACCGATGCAGACGCCTCCGGCGTACGCGCCAGAGACGCGTCTCACCCCGCCGCCGCAGCGGCGAATTAAAAACATCCTCCGACAACGACTCGGTGGCAGCGTCGGTCGCAGACGAGGCCCCAACTCAGCTGGTTCTGGCCGAGCGGGCTCGCGCACGTGAGCGGAGGACAACAATACTTCACTTCATACAACAATACCAGTAATATTCTTCACAATTATAGGTGACTATTTTTTTTTTTAAAAATCGAGACGACATCGACAGCATTAGCGTGCTCCGGCGTTAGCGTTAGCATTAGCCAGGGTTGCGCTGGACGGCCGCGCAGACCTGCTGAGGAACAAAGAGAACCATGCGAATTGGAAAGTGGGGAAATTGGAATAATTCCACTGATACAGACGTCCCCCCGCCCCCCCCCCCCCCACCCAGGCCGGGCCGCCTTTCAAACACCCCTGGACCCCGAACCAGCAACAGGTCCAGACACAGAACACCGAATGGTGATTTATCTCCAAATCTGACTTACAAAAACAACTGTGTTCGTTTGTTTTTGAGTTCCGAGCAACAACGGATCAGATCCAGAAAAAATCGGGAGCTCTCCTAAGATGAACCCCCCCAAACAAACACACACACACACACACACACACACTTGAGGCCGTATCCCTCCACGTATAAAACGTGGAGATAAAAAAGTGGACGCTGCTAAACAACACGTGAAAAGCTCAAAACGCCTGAATTGACACCTGATACGACCTAAAAGCGGCGTGCTATTCACGCACCGTCCCATGAGATCACCTTGGTTTTCCCAAAATGAAATCAGGAGATATTTCCAAGAAACTTTAAAAATATCGCAGCCAATCGCTGCCAACATCCACAGAAGCCTGGACCCGCTAAACGCCGCGTTTGTTCGGTAAACATCCACTCGGCCATGTTGACACGACAGGAAGAGGAAGGAATTGAGGGTGGCGAGATGGAATAAATCACCCTAAAATACAATTTATCGCTATTTTTGGCCCCAGCAGTAAGAAATCTAAACAGTGCAAATCTTAAAACATCCATTTCCTTATTAGGAGGCGGTGGGTGTGGCCTATCGAGGCCCGATGCTCAAGTGTTGGTACATCAGTTTCGGGCCCCACGAACCCTCCAGGCTTCTCCTTAGCATCAACTTCGGACATAAACTACACCCAGACGTGTCGCTTAAACCGGTCCTACCTCCTTCCACCTCCTCCGTGATTGGAACTTCCTGGGATGGGAAGAGGCTCCGCTGTTCTCGTCTGTCCTCCGTGACCTCTGACGAGACCAACCAGGCCAACATCTTCTTTGGGGGGGCTTGAAAAACAAATAACGGCCTTAAACTCGGAGTAGATCCACATAATCTGGCTGTAATTAAACCGGCCTGTGTCCGGAGTGGTGCTTGTTGCAGAACTTCGCTGCTTTCACGGATGCTCTGCCTCCGTCCAGCAAGTCGCACCCGGACTTTAGCTTTCTGGGGCCGGTATCGGCGCCGTCCTCGGCAGCAAAACTGGAGGCTTAACCGTCCGACTTTGGACGGAGACCCAAACGCGGACGGCGGACTTGTTGTTTGACATTTTTGCCGGAGTTTTCTGGCAGTCGGATTGGGCCCGAGCGGCTCATCTTTCAGGCGTAGAAATATCACCCTCCTTCCAAAAACCCAGCGCCTGGACCCTCTCCATCTCCGCTCCTCTCCCTCTGCCTGATATTCTGCTCACGCACAACTGCGGCAGCCCTCCTCCAATCGCTGGCATTAATCCACACCTCAGACCCCCCAGACACACTGTCTGCTCTCCCACAATGCACCTCAGCTCAGAAACTTTCCCAGACACATTTGGCCTTTTCTCTATCGCTTATTTCTCCCTCCCTCTCCGGCCCCCTTTCTTTCAGCCGGCATCCCCACGGCTCTTCATCGGCCAGTTTCATTTGCTATGAGCCTTTCTTTCTGGAACTCTCTAAATTTCCCCCTTTTCTTTCCCTCTATTCATCCACAGCCCATCTGACAAAAGTATCTCCTAATCTTCTCCGGAGTTCGCTTGACAGAAAATGGCGGCACCGCGGTCGACCAAGGCGGTCGTCCCGCTCGCTTTTCCCCTCAGACCTCCACGAAGAGAACCGGCTTCAGATACCTCCTATGAAAGGGAAAGGGGGGGGGGGGGCTCTAATTCTTAAAACTAGAACTACTTTCTGGATCGCTTTCTCCCTCCCCAGATCAAGGAATGATCTGGAAAGAAAGCGGTTAGCTAACATTAAAAATCAAGGCCCACGAAAGCGAGCGGCTCCTTCTGCGGTCGAGGGAACGACGGTGGGATGAAACTCCAGAGGCCTCCTCGAGGATAAAACGCCAGCAAACGTTGATGGAACCCCAACGAGGAGGCGACGGGGAGCACTTGTTGA
This sequence comes from Takifugu rubripes, assembly GCF_901000725.2. Taxonomy (NCBI): domain Eukaryota; kingdom Metazoa; phylum Chordata; class Actinopteri; order Tetraodontiformes; family Tetraodontidae; genus Takifugu; species Takifugu rubripes. The sequence continues at coordinate 1,787,933 of NC_042295.1, read as the reverse complement.
GGAACATCCCCCAATGAACTTGTCAATTGTTTCCCGCTAATCTGAAACAGAACGCCAATCTCCTCGACGTTCCTCCAACAGCCAAACCTCTCATTTCCAGCTTGCTCGCTAATTTATTCTTTGGCAGCGGAGCGGTAAGAAAGAAAGGAGTCACGATAATCAGCATCTGCTGGCTCAGCCCCGTAGACTCCCCTCGGACGCCGTTTTTTCCCCTCATAAGGGTTTGGATGTTTATCCGTGATCTCGCTTGGCTTGGCTTCTTGGGAATCTTTCTGGAGACAAAGCAGATTGATTTTGGAGCTACAGGCGGACATGATGGGAAGAGCAGATAGAAAGCGAAACCAGTCTGATAAGAGAGGGATGGATTTCATGTTTCTGACGCGTGACTGAGGGACCAGATGAAATGGTTCCACTAGAATCAGCACCATATGGTGCCGAGGGCCTTGTAGACGTTCCCCGAACCCTCGAGGAGGAAGTGGCCCTTTCTCTGCTGAGCGGTCGGACCTACAGGGTCCGAACACAGGAAGTACCGCTCGCCGCTCTAATCCGACCAGGACTAGAACAAAGACAATAAATTCTGTTCTTGATGACGATGATCAAAGCTGCTTAAGACAGAGCTTCTGGGGGGGGGCGGATAATTGGACCCACCGACCGAGCCAGCTCGTACCGTAATTAAGACGCGGATACAGATTTTATCGTGTGGAGACGAGACGCGGCCGACAGATGACAGTCGACGCTCCCGCTGCGACTGCGACCACGGAGATCCAAGCGGGAACTGGATTCCAGGGGAATTCCGCAGGTGGCCAAACGCCAAACATTTGCGGGGATCGGTCCAAAACCGTCATCAAAGACGGGCATTGAGTTGCCATGTTGTCGCACTTGTTGCTCCAGGGAGGAAGAGGAGGAGGGAATAGAGGAAGAGGAGGAGCCACAGGGGTCGAATTCCCTCTCAGGAATTCCCATTGAAGGCCTTTACTTCAGCCGGCCACCAGAGGGCCGTCGCATCAACAGATCTCCAAGGCAACCGGGCGGTTTTGGATCGGTGATCCATTTGGCCAGTGAAACATTGAAATGTTTTGCTTGTTGTCATGGAAACCAGAGTTTGTCCGCTCCGTTGGAGGCGCTGCAGCTGCTATACGTTGCGTGTTGGCAGGTGTTTGGGGGACCCTCCTTTCTTTAATGGCGATCGTTGGTATCACGCCCTCAGATTCCGGTGTATCGAGCAGATTCGCCGCCGCCGGCCGGCCTTTTGTTTGCTTTTCCCCTCCTTTTGTTTCCTTCATCCTTGCAAACACTCCTCTCTCCCTCCCCTTTCCCTCCAAACCCTCTCTGCCTTCCTCGCGCCTTCATCCCTCCTCCTCCTCCTCCCCCCTCAGAGAGCCGTGTCCTCGTCTGACCCTGCCCGGCCTGAATTGCTTTGGATGCCCATTTGGATCGGGCACAGCTGGTGCCGCCGCTGAAAGACGAGCGCCGTTACCGCCGCCGCTGTTTACTGCCTGTCCTCTGCGCCCTTCTGAGCCAGCCACATCTCCTTAACGATATTGTCCATTTTCTCCACATTTTTACAGTTCTGGTGTCATTTTCTTTGTTTTCCCACAACTCGTCCCCTTCTCCGGCTTGCCGGTCACGGTCGCTCCGGCAGGGAAATCGCTAAAGCGGCCTCCGGAATTACACAACAAAACACAGGAGGAAGAGGAAAAAAAAAACATGTCAGCCATTTCAGAGCAGGACAGCGAGGCGTGGACAAGAGAACGTTTGTGCTCCTCTCAGTCCAATCGGACGTCACGGATCGATAGAGACCAGGAAATGGAACGCGCCTGCTGGCAGCTGATTGGGCGGCGCGCTAGCGGCAGCTTGCTGCCAGCGGCAGATAAGCCGGGTGAAATAAAGAGGAGTGAATCAAAGGCTGTTGTGCAGAGAAGTGAGACGGAGCTCAGATGACAACAGAAACGTCACGAGAAGGAAAACGGAATAGAAATTAAGTCAACATTCCGAAAACCTGCGCTCACAACGGGAAGATTCGGCCAACGGAGGAAGTAGAAAAGTGGAAACATCAGGAAAACAAAAGCCTGGCCAATCGATGCGACACTGGAAACTCCACAGAGACGTTTGTAACCAGAACACCTTTAGTTTATCGGACAGGAAGCGACGGCGCCGCCCAGAGGGGCGGAAAACGCCAGATTTTGCTGAACTTTCAGCACAGCGTGATCCGGATCCAGAATCTGAGATGAAAATCTGACCCCCGCTGGCGAAAACAGAGCCTGCAGGAAGAAGGAATTCACTGAATTCTGACGAGTTCAAAAGGATGAAAATAATAAATAAAAAAGAAATTGTCCAGATTTTTGCCTTCATATAATAAAACCTTCTTTTACTCGACGCCAGACGGATAAAAACCCATTTCACCAGCGTCTCCGAGGCCAGCGGCCGTTAAAACTCCCCGTTTGCTGCGCTTAAAGCAAACTTTCCCTTTTAAAGACGCTTCAATAAGAATCTAAAACTGAAAAACCTGTTTTCCCGACGCCGCTACAGGCAGAAAAACGACCATCTGAATCCCGCTCGGCACGTTCCAGCCCGAGCATCTGTTTAGCTTTTGTCTTAGACAAAAAAAAAGGGGCAACACTTTTGTTTTTCCCTTTAAATTGGCTGGCTACAGTTGTGTGGACAAATCTGCCTGTTAGCAGAGACGTGCAGAGCGCTCCGAGGCGCAGCTGCACGCAACCAATCAAATTCCTGGCAGAGCGCTCGCCGCCATCCAATCAGACACCAGCGGCTGTAAATTAACTTTGGAAGCAGCTTGAAGTAGTCTGGACGGCGGAGAAATTGCCTGTCAGCCTGATCATGTGTAGCGTAACACTGTTTCGTCCCCGTAGGTCACCGGGCGGCCCCGCCCCCTCCACCGCCACCGCCACCAGCGGCGACTTCACAGACGGAAAGATGCAACTTTCCCCCCAGTAAATCAATCATTTCTGGAACGACTGAAGAAATACGAGGTAAAAATATAAAAACTCGTCGGGCCTCTGATGGGACGGCTTTGATTTGACACCTTTGGCCACGCCCACCTACCTGATTTCCTGTCACATGACCCCCCCACACACACACAGACCCACACAGTTGGGGTCAAAACTGACAATTTAGCTGTAGTTTTTCTTGGGGATTTGATCAGATTAGCGAGCGCAGCTGTGCCGCGCAGACTCCTGAATATTTATTTTGGATCTCCAGAGATGCTAATTTAAACACAGCCCGCACGCGCCGATGGGAAAATAAACACTAAACAGATTAATTAGACGCCCCTGGAACACTTAGCGGGGGTGCGAGGCCTCGCGGAGGACGGACACCAGGTGGACGCCACTCATTACTGATGGGAATCATAAAAGCAAAGGAAGAGGCTTCATCCTTAATCCCACAACAAACTGCACGTTAAAGGAGCAGCGTGTCGTAAATTAATTTAATAATAATAATAATTATTATTTTAGGAAAATAAGGAAAACAAGGATCCCGGGACGCCGTCACACCGTGGAAGGTGGTGACCCGAGTTCTGTGGGAACAGCTCCGGACGTCTGAGGCCCGTTTCCTGGACCCTGGCCTGTAGAAGAAGATGCTGGAAAACCGATCCGCAATTCCAACAACCGGAGGAGAGATTGAAGCTTTTTGTTGGCAGGAATTTCTGGCCGATTCACAGCTAATCACGGCGTATTGTTGCTAACCGCCCCCGACGTGAGCGGGGTCGCCCCCGACGGGCCCGGCTAATCAAAACCAGGTCTTCCTTTAATCAAACTGCGAAGCGGCTTAAACGCGGCGGCGAGCTCGACTCAAGCGTTGCCAGGATGCGGCGGGAGCGGCGGCGGCGGCGGCGGCCGGCAGGAGGCAGCGGGACGTTCCCGGAGGACGCGGCTACAGACGCGGGGCGGCCGACTCTGAATGAAACAAAGAAAAAGGAGGGAAAACAAAAGTCCAAACACACGGTTCAGGTGCTGGAGACGGTGTAACAGAGCGCCTTTGTCTCCAATAAGAAAGGAAATTTACAGCGAATAAAACGGATTTTTGTGGTAAACGATGGATCCAGATATTTAATTAATTTCATACGGTCGTGCTGATTTAAGGATTCGGATCCTCCGGGTCTTTGTCGACATTTCGGAGGGAAAGTGGCGGGAACGCCGTTTGTTGGACGCAGAACCTGTGAAAACACATCTGCATCCAGCTGCTGCGGGACGTGGCGTGAATGATGCTGCTGGATCCTGAGCGACGGCGCTGGGGGTCGCCCGACCCAGCTGAGTCCGAGTGGACGGGAGTTTAAGCTCAAAGTTTCCTTCTCAATACGGAGCCAAATAAGGAAAAAGTGCTGATGAACGGAAGGATTTCATTATTTTCCAAGGTCATCGCCCAGTGTCACATGACCTGAGTGTTCCTGAAAACCTTTTTTCCAATTTAGCTAAATCTAAAGGCAGAAATACAATCACAAATGAACCGTCCGGGTGCTAAACGACAACGGAAAGGTCAGAGTTCATCAGCAGCCACCCCAGGCGAGGGCGACCTGCCACCGGTCGCCGACCAGAGCCAGACATGCTAACATTGGTTTAGCTAACTGAGACCCTTCAGAGACAAAACGAGCCGGATTAAAGTGGCTGGGAACCAGCTGACTTTGAAATTTATTTATTTATTTTTAAAATGAAGCTTTTTTTCCCACCGATTATGCAAATACCCCAATTAAAACCTTCCATCAGCCATCTTTCACCTCGCGATGCGTTCAGGGTCACGCGGTAGCGGGGAGTTCTCGTTAGTCCGAGTATTTGATTTTAACTCTGATCGTCCTCATTTGGTGGGCTGGGAAATAAGCCCCTCCCACCCCAACCGGAGGCTAACCCCTCGCGTCTTTCATCGTAAACGAGCAGCATCGAATGTTTTACTCAAAGTGGCTCGGCGCCACTTCGACTGCGTCAGAGAACAAGGACGAGCGGCGACGGCTCCTGCGATGAAACGGGCGATATTTTTAGCCGAGACAGAAAAAGGTCCCTTCTAGTGCGGGAGGAGACAAACACGAACCCGTTTTCATCTATTTTTACCACAGGAGGCCTTTTAGCCGGCGTCTCTGCTGACTCGCGTATTTTTGATATAGAAAACGTGGTCAGACGTGCGCCGCACTCGTGCGCCGCGCTCGTGCGCTCGGCCCTTTCGGGCACAATGACCCCAGCGGCTGGGCAGCTTGGCTGCACATGAGAAAGCGTTTATTTCCAGCAGGCTCCTCATTTATTAGCACGTGCGTTTTAAGAGGGCTAAAGCGGCGGCGCGGACGCCGGGGAGCCGCGCCGCGCCGCTAAAGCAAGGAGGGCTCTTTAGCCAGGGCCCCCCCGGGCGGGCGGGCGGAGGGGGCGCAACGCGGGGCGGCTGGGACAGGGGATCAGGGCGGTAAGCCAGCAGGATACACTCGGGTGGATAGCATGTCTTTAATGTTAGTGATGGACGGCCCAACTGGCGCCCCGGCTGACTGGCGCTGGTCCCGGCGTTCTTCCACCGGCTGAGCAGCTGTATAGCTTGGGTGGCTGTTGCGAAACACGCAAGGAGAGTCTGGAATGACAGACAGGCGGATGGACGGATGGACGGACGGACAGGCCGCGACAGCAACAGACCGGGAGGCCAAACTGGGAGTCGCCCGGTTCGGGCTTTAAACTACGGGGCTAATTGGTGGATCAGGTGGTAGCATTTAGCATTAATATCTCTATTCTATAGGCAAGGAAAAACCAGTCCGGACTGGAAAATGGGAGGTTTCGGAAAGCCGAAATGTCCCAGTTCACCTCACGTCCCGCCATCGTTTAAGTGAAAAGTCGTCCCGATCGGTCGGAGGCCGGAGCCGACGGGTCGAACGGAACCATTAAAGAGGTGAGATCGAGGGGCGGGACGATAAAATGGAGGATCCGCGTGACGTGACGCCAGGAACGCCTCTTTCAGGAACTGGTGAATAATGACGAGGAGACGAATATCCCAGATTATTCATGCTGCGGCCAAAGCAAAGGATCCTTCTTCTTCTGTGGTTTTGTCTTTTCTCCAGGTCCCTGCTGCCGACTCCTCACCAACTATTTATTTGAGAGGAGCAGAGATCTTTATTTGAATCCGAGGCGGATAAACACGGCGGCCTCTGACCGGATGCAGTGGGAATCTCGCGGGAATCTTTAGGAAATCAAGCTGTGTTTGGCTGATCGGGCTTTTTAGCCGCTGCCACTTCTCCCGTAAATAAACAGCGGCGGATGGCGGTCTGGGATCCTCGCGAGTGTTTGGTTCAGCGGCGTTGGAGGCGTCTGGACGGGCGTTGATGGTGTTATTGTTCAATCTGGGATATTTGGACACGAGCGTCGGGCTCCAGCGGGAATAAAGCTCGTAGCTGCGAGCTAACGCTAATGCTCAACCGATTACTGGCGAGTTTAACGGCATAAATAACCCCCACCCACCCAGCCTACGGCGCTAGCTGAACCACACCAGCGCTAATTAGCCGAGTCAATTGAACCCACTCATCCAAAATAACGTATAACAAGGTAACGACACACGTGAGCCGCAGCTAAACCAGTTCTGGAGTCGACCACATTTTTCTGAGGTATTGATATTCAGTCCTGACCCCCCCAAAAATCTGGAATCACCTCAGCAACCGTACCGCCCCCCCCCACAGAACGTGGCTACTTGCCGTGCACCGGGAGCCTCCCGCCGGTTCTTATAAGAAACCCGAGTCGCACATTAAAGATATGCAAATCCGCCTGTCTGGGGTGAGGAGCATTAGCCAGCGTTAGTAGGATAGCTGCCGCTATTTTTAGCGTTAGCATGTGCGCGCGGGAGCGCACGCCGCTCCACGCCGTGGTGCGCGAAGACTTCCTTAAGCCCGGGCTTTCATGTCCTGGTGAGACGTTCTGGGCGCACAGATATGTCGGCAGAAACATTCCGCCTAATTGAGACGCTTCCCAAATGAAGCCGTCAAGCTTCAAACGGAATACGCAACAGCAGTTGAAAGAGAATTTCTGGGACGGAGTGAAGGAGCCTCTTCTTCTTCCCCCCCCCCCCCGGAACAAGTACAGTGCATTAAATGATTACAGGTTGGCTCCCGGACAATCATCAAAGTTGCCGAGGAGGTTGTAAAAAAAAGCCGCATCCAGGGAGCGTCGAGGAGTCAAAAATAGCCGCCGTGCTGCTCGCGTCTGCATGTCGGGTGTACGTGGAGCCGGGGGGGGGCTTTAACTTCTTTATTTCGTACACACGGCCTTGACATTACTCAATGTCAGAGCGCTCCAACCTGGAGGGATTTTCAGGTGACGTAATGCAGCCTCTGGCGGCCATGTTGAACTTTTCCAGGTTCCTGGAAACGGCGCCGTCGTTTCCAAGCATTCGAAAATCACCCCGTCGACATTTCCAGCCCAGAAGAAGCATCTCTTAGATACGGAGTCACGGCAGCACAAGGAGGCCTCTGTCCTCTGGAGGAGGGGGGGGGGGAGGGGTCCTGCAGCGATCCTAATCCAGCGTTAGCACCTTTTCAGGTGACGCGGGCGCACAAAACGGTAACGCTAACGTTAGCAGCCTGTCCCACAGTTGAATGGGAACGCCGGCCTCTGCGATGCTAAATCGGCGCCGCTTCCTCCCTTCGTGGCGCTGTTGCCCGGGTCGATGGCGGCCGCAGCCGAGGGCGGCGCAGAGCCGCTCGGAAAGGAAAACAATACGCTGCTCCGCTCCGGAACGTTGACGGGGAACTCCGGGACCCGACTGTGTTTGTCAGTGGAGTCTTTGTTTGGACAAGACGGGCCGAGCCCTGAGAACAGCAGGCCGCTGAGGCCGGCGGCGGCCAGCGATACCAGCGGCTACGGATAGCATATGGCACCGGGAACAGGATACTGCACAAACAAACACAGAGCACTGGGATGGGCCGATGGGATTACATACGTGTGTGTGTGTGTGTGTGTGTGTGTGTGCGACAGTTAGCATAGCAACATTTTTTTCCCTCCGTCAGCATTTTAAATGAAATCCGTCTTCGACTTCGCTTCAGAAACATCGGAAACATGTTCCGCGTGTCGACATTCGGGCCCGGATGGGGGGAGGGAAGCGAGCTGGAGATCTGGGACACGTAGCTGCGCTGCTGCTGGACGCCGCCACAGAAACGCACGCCGTCGGGGCCGATTGCACACAACTGGAAAAGGAAAACGCGAGCCAGCGATTAATCACACGGCCTGTGGTGGGACCGCCGAAAAAGGGACGTTAAAAGGGTTTATTGTGAAGCTTCGCTAAAGCTGGGAGCCGCTCCGCCTCTGAACCACTGATGGAAACAAGATTCACAACCACCAACAACTTCCTGGAACATCTGCCATGGCGCTTAATTCGGTCATTGTCAGACCCCCAGAGAAATTAGAGAAACCAGCTAGCGGGTGCTAGCATGTTGTTTCTCCGCCGCGCGACGTTAGCAGACGTATCGTGGTTTCAAGGAGACGCCGTGGAAACGAGCTGGTTTAGCATTCGCTGCTAAACTAGCCAGAAGACAGAGAGGCGAGCGGGGTGTGATCCGACCCGGCCTCCTCCGGCAGGTCGGAAACACGGATGAAGACGCGAGAGGCTACAGGAAGCACAAATCAATCCAGACCGTCTGATCTCACCTGCGTGTGCGAGAGGTCACATGACAGCAGGAGGGCGGAGAAACGTCGGCCTGGCCGAGCTGTAAAGCATCAGGAAGCTAATCTAAGATAATCTGAAAGCTCTCGAATAACGGCCGCTTTTATTCTGTCGGGGCTCCAAATAGCACAAGAGGGGCTAATGCTAGTAATAAAGATGAGCTAACACGTCCGAGATGGCGACGCCAAAGGTGAGCGAGGCAGATGCACGGCGGCCCATTTATCTGGTGATCCGGACTCAGAACCAGCCGTCTGATCATCAGACTCCAGGTTCTGACGTCCGTCCCGAGAGCTCCGGGTCTCCCTCCGGGGGGGGGGCGTGGCGATAGACGCCGCTCCTCCGTCCGCATCTGCGCCCGTCGTCCTCGCTCCTCTGGCGTCGCAGCGTGGAAAGTTTGTTGTGTACTTGTGGAGTTTCTGGATCGGACCGGGTCGTTTTTCATCCTGACAGCATCATTAAAGCCCTGAATAAGCTGAAAACGTGTGTGTGTGTGCGTGTGTGTGCAGCTCCACGTTGCCCCTCCAGTCTGCTTCCTTTTCTCTCCTCCTCACATCCATTGTCCCTCTCTTCTCCATCATCCATCTCTCCACGCCTCATTACCCTCCCTCTCCCCATCCTTCCCTACCTTTACACCTCCTCCACTCCGCTCGCCGCCATTTTACCCGCCGTCCTTCCTCCATTACGCTTCCTCGGTCGAGCGAGAGGAGGGAAAAAACCACACACCCTTGTCTGGCGCCTTTGTCTCCAGCCTCCGAACCTTTCCCCACGTGGCCATTGGCTGTCTGGGGCGTTTGCTGCGTTCCTATTGGCTGATTGCAGCAGGTGAGGACACTTGATCAATGCTCTGCAGTGGGGGAAGCCGGAGCCAGAGACGCAGCCCCCATCGGCACTGGCAGGTCTCCAGGATTCTCCACACGGGGATGGCATGACCTTCACATGACCGTGACCACGCACGCACGCACACACGCACACGCACAGCGGCTGCAAATGAGCTAGACATCATGTGGTTTCCCAAAATAAGCCCGGGACACGCCCACAGCTCCGCCCTCCCCTCTGCAGAGGCTCGGTGGGACGTCCTGAAGGACAGCACAGGTTCGGGCGGTGCACGCCCACGTGCACTGCAGATGTCTGGTTCCAGACCGAGTAGAGGTCCTGGAAAAGTCTACTTCCTGGTTTTCGACCAATCCCGGAGAGCCAAACTGTGGAACGTCTGAAGCGACGCGCTCGCCTCCGATCCTCTGGGCTGTTAGCATCGTTAGCTAAAGCTGAAAAGACGTTAGCTCAGCGTGCAGTTCCAGTCCCCGCCCTCTAGGGGGATCACGTGACCTGGTCTGATCCTGCAGATGAAAGTGGCCCCTGCTGGACGCAAACATGTTTCCTCGATTTCGCCTCTGCCCTCCGTCGCCCCCCCGCCCCCGCCTGCCGTGCAGAGCCGACCGGCCCCCCACGTAGCGAAGACCCATTAACAGGCCGCGGTTCTTGTAATGATGCTTCTCCTTATGTCTGTGCAGCTGCCGCAGTAACGGGGGGATAAACGCCAGATTCCCAACATCCGGATTATTGTCAGTCGGACATTCTGGGCCGTCGGGGTTGTTTATTTAAATTAAACCGATCCATGTAAAATGCCGCCAAAAGGCCGAGTTTTCCGTCAATTGGTGAAAAAACGTGGACCATATTACGCCGCTGTCGCTAACGGCAACGTAGCGCGCGACTAATTAACAACGCAGTACCTGGGTGCGAGGTGTGGCGGCGCCAGAGAGCAGCCGTGCGAAACACAAGCGTATTACGACAAAATCAAAGCGTTTTTCGCTAGAACCCACCCGCTCTTTCATGCTAGCACCTCTTTTAGCTGCTTTGATTTGGCCACTTTGTATTTTTAGCTGAACACATTTTGGAGAGAATCGTGACAAAAGTGAAACATCTACAAAGTTGAGGTTTTATGAGCGGTACTTACTGATGTGCTGGGCATCAGGACGCACCTGTCCGCTGCGTGGAACACCTGCGCACATCTACGGGGGATAGGAGAGAGTCCAGATTAACACAGACAAACACCTGGAACAGTCTGGATGTTCTCAGAGGTGCCCCGCCTGTAGAGGTGCTAATACTGTTAGCAGCCGCGCGGCTAGCGGCTGAGGACGAAGAGCCACGATTCATTCACGGTGGCGTCCTCGTCGTGGACAAACCGACCTCAGACGGCGTGTTAGGGACCGTCTGAAGGTGACCGCTCACTCGCTCATTAAACATTAGCAACAATGCTAAGTTAGCCGACACCATCTGGAGAGTAAAAGAAATAATAAACGGTTTCGGAGACGTTAGCACAAAAGCCTAAATAGAGCATTCTTGCTAACACTGGCAACCAACCAACACCCCTCGTCAACAGTCTGACGCCCGCGGACGCCGGACGCACACGTGCATCTGTGGACGCCATCGAGTCCTAGCGGCCGACTCGTCCTCCTGGAGGACGCAGGTTCTCGGTGCTGTGACGCGTCCAGGGGAGGACCGGCGCGGCCTCCACATCCCGTTAAAGCGGGATCCGTCCCAGTGCACGTGCACGTGCTCCGTGCGCCCCCCTTAATTGTTAGAGTTGGCTTGGAGGTGCTTTAAGGTCAGCGGAGACCAGAGGGGGGAGGAGCTAGAGCTCAGCTGTGATGTAATCGGACGGAGGCTGTGCCGCAGTCACTTTAGGAGGCCGTATCCTCAGATGCCCCCCCCCCCCCCACGCTGGTGTCATTTATCTCCTCCAAATTCTCCCTTTTTTCCCTCCTCTCACTGCAACAAAAATCTCGAGCCGCCGTCTCCCGGCGCTCTAATATTATCTCCTCCCCCCTCTGCCCCTTTCACCCCCCCTCTCGGCTGTCAGCTCGTCCATGCATCACTGCCTCTGCCCCCCCCCCCATCCCCCATCCCCCCCCGGCAGCAGAACAACGCCTAATTTCAGCGCAGCGGCGACCGTCCACCCTCGCCGCTGCGCTGGTGGCTCCTCCCCCTTTGTGCACCTCTGCAGTTTGATGCTGCAGCAGCAGCTGGAGACGGCGAGTTAACGAGTTCCAGAGGACTTAATGCAGGCGAGGAGATTTGCTCCCCTCCCCTCCTCCCCTCTCTTCCCTCCTCTCCTCCCCCTCTCCTCTCCTCCTCCTCCCCTCTCCTCTCATCTCCTCCCCTCCCCTCCTCCCCTCTCCTCCTCCCATCTCTTCCCTCCTCTCCTCCTCTCTCCTCATCTCCTCCCCTCTCTTCCCTCCTCTCCTCCCCTCTCTCCTCTCCTCCTCCCCTCTCTTCCCTCCTCTCCTCCCCCTCTCCCCTCTCCTCTCATCTCCTCCCCTCTCTTCCCTCCTCTCCTCCTCTCCCCTCTCTCCTCATCTCCTCCCCTCTCTTCCCTCCTCTCCTCCCTCTCTCCTCTCCTCCTCCCCTCTCTTCCTCCTCTCCTCCCCTCTCCCCTCTCCTCTCATCTCCTCCCCTCTCCCCTCTCCTCTCATCTCCTCCCCTCTCTTCCCTCCTCTCCTCCCCTCCCTCCTCTCCTTGCCTCCCCTCTCCTCCCTCCTCTCCTCCCCTCTCTTCTCCTCCTCCCCTCTCTTCCCTCCTCCCTCCTCTCCTCTCCTCCCCTCTCCTCTCATCTCCTCCCCTCTCTTCCCTCCTCTCCTCCCCTCCCTCCTCTCCTTGCCTCCCCTCTCCTCCCTCCTCTCCTCCCCTCTCTTCTCCTCCTCCCCTCTCTTCCCCTCCTCTCCTCCCCTCTCCTCTCATCTCCTCCCCTCTCCTCTCATCTCCTCCCCTCTCTTCCCTCCTCTCCTCCCCTCCCTCCTCTCCTTGCCTCCCCTCTCCTCCCTCCTCTCCTCCCCTCTCTTCTCCTCCTCCCCTCTCTTCCCTCCTCTCCTCTCCTCTCATCTCCTCTCCTCCCTCCTCTCCCCTCTCCTCCCTCCTCTCATCTCCTCCCTCTCCTCCCTCCTCTCCTCTCCTCCCCTCTCTCCTCTCCTCTCCTCCCTCCTCTCCTCTCCTCCCCTCTCGTCCCTCCTCTCCTCCCCTCTCTTCCCTCCTCTCCTCCCCTCTCTTCCCTCCTCTCCTCTCCTCTCCTCCCCTCCCCTCTCCTCTCTCCTCCTCCCCTCTCTCCTCTCCTCCTCCCCTCTCTGATTGATGGAGGGTGGGGTAATCTGCAATGGTTGCCATGACACCAGACAGCCCTTGCTAGGCGAAGGCACGTAGCTTCCTCTCTGCTCTATTTCCCTGGAGGCCTCCACTCAGGAGTGTGTGTGTGTGTGTGTGTGTGTGCGCGTGCGTGCGTGTGTGTGCACATCTGTGTCCGCCGATCTGGGACGCACAAAAGCAAAAGTTGGAAGAAAACACACATATTTGCCGTCTCTATACGTCGGGCCGAGGGGAAATAAAGCAAACCGCAAAAAACTGCGGCGCAAACATGCCGCGTCAATAAAGCTTCTGTTTTTTTTTTCGGTCGGTAGCGAATTTACCGAGATTCTGCCGCAGAACTCCTGTCCGCCGTGGGGTCAGAGCGGCCTCGTTAATCACCTCCGCCCGACCTGAGACGGGAACAAACGCTCCCACCGCGGACACACCCCTTAAACAACGGTAGTGCCGGTTATTGTGGGCGTGTCCACGCCGGCTCCGACCATCTCCGGTATCTTCCTGCAGACTCCAGCCTGGATGAATAATTTAGCAGGCTACATTTCCAACCATCTGCTTCCCTCCCTCACTCCATCTACTCTTCTCCTCCATTCCGCCCTCCTCCCCGCGTGTGGTCAAACTCAGCCCGCCCTCGCCGCCGTCCCCACCCCCAAAAGTGACGAGGAACGGAGGTCACGGAGGGTCGAACTGCAGGTTGGACGCTGATCACCGTGCGAGGGCGACAGTGCCCGTCAGAGTCCAGCAGAGGTCAGCCAAGTTCCTCGCTGCAGGAGGAGCAGGCGGCCGCCAGTTCCTGCCGCGGCGGCGTCCTCCGCCTGCAGCCGCCGCGGCAGAGCGGGCGGAGGACGTTTGATCCGCCACATCTGCGATGAGGTCATCTCGCTCTTACAGATCAAATCTGGTCGGACAGGCAGAAGAATCCACCTCCGAATGGTTTTAACACGCTGACGATCCGCTCTGGCTTCTTCCTGGATCGACATGACAGCGGCGCCGTCGCTCTGATTAGCATTAGCATTCAATCCCAGGCGTCCGTCACAACGCGGTTATTGACGCCACAATGAGCAGAAGTCTCATTTTCACTCCCACGACACATCAAAACGAACACAAACCTGAAACTAACGAGTCGGCGCATTAGCTTCGTTAATACGATGAACTACTTAAAAGGGAGAAACTGCCTTGATTTTCCGACTTATTAGCTTAAAATTAGCATGGAAAGGTGCACCGTTTGTCTTTTCGCTGCCCTGATCTCCCGGTTCTGGGAGACAATTAATGAAACAAACATTAAAACCACAAACGAGGCCTTCGTGTGTGAGCCTCGAGGGCCCGCGTGCTAAAAACGACTGCGTATGTCTTCGCCCGCCGCTCTGCTCGCCGCTCGCCGCGCCGCTCGGGTTACCTGGCAGCCTGACAGCCTGCCTGTGAACCCGGCTGGGGCGCGTCTGCCCCGCCGCAGCGCCTCCAGCATCGATTACAAACACAAACACTCCCCGATTCCCCCGACGTTTGCGTTCGCCGTGACCGGCGATGACCGCCCGCGTGTATTTATACTCGTCTCTGTCCTGCGGCAGGAAAAGCCCCGCCTTCCCGAACCCGGGAAAAAAAAAAAAAAAGTCTGGTTGAACACATGTGGACGTCGTCTCACCTCGCCAATCAGAAAGGGGCGGAGCTAGCGCAGGTGGGCTGGACCGCTCTTCGCTCAAAGACGCGTTTGACGGCAATTAGAGCCTAAAAACCCATTTCCTCTGCCGGCGTCCAAACTTCACGGGCGCAAACGTGCTCGCTTCAGCCCTCCGACCACGTGTTGGCGTTCTGCATCAGCTCCGCCTTCGCCTGCAGCTGGGGGTTACTTCCTGTGTCAGAGCACCTGTGACGAATGCTAACCTGCCGCACGCCGCGCAGCGACCCGTAAAATAAACAAACACGTGCAGCCGGCGCGACGGTCGCCGTAACAACCGCCCGCCCCGACCTTCAGACGTGCGCGAGCGTGAGGGCGCCGTCGCAACCCGCCGCCGTCACAGAGAGGCGTGTGTCAGAGGAACGGCGTGCTGAGCAAAGTCGCGGCTACAGCCGGCGCCCGCTGCGGGTTCTTGGTTCGAATCCCGTCAGTTAGGGGGGAGGAAGCGCCGGGGCACACCTGGAAGGTGAGCGGCACATCTGGCGGCGAGGGAGGAAGGGAAGTAAAAGAGGAAGAGGAGGACAAAGAAGAGAAAGTGTCTGCGGCGATGGGGAGGGAGCAGAGGGGGAGAGGGGGGAAGAAGCAACGCGAGGGGGGGGGGGGTAGTGAGAGTGTAGTGGAGGGGCTCGAGTGAGGGGGGGGGCGGGGGTGGGGGGGCGCTGGAGCACAGCGGGGCCAGGCTGAACCGAGTGAACTGCAGTGGAGGTCAGGGAGTCCAACATTCCTCTGGAACACTGTGTTTACACTGCGTAGCAGAGGGGGGGGGGGGCAACCAGAGGAGGGGGGGCCTGAGGGGGGCGCGAGGGGGACGACGGGAAGGGAAGGAAATCATCTGCTGGAGACGCTGCTCCGCGTTCATGTGAGGGGGGGGGGGAGGGAGATATAGAGAGAGAGGGGGAGAGAGAGGGAGAGAGAGGGAGAGAGGGGGGGAGAGAGAGAGAGAGTGAGAGGGAGAGAGGGGGAGAGAGGGAGAGAGGGGGAGAGAGATTATTCTGGACCTGTATGTGTTTCTAAAGCAACAGAGTAACTTGAAGCCCACACACACACACACACACACACACACACACACACATCCATCACTGAGGCTTCACAGAATCGGGACAAAAGTTTCAGCTGACAATTTTCAAACGTGAATGTTTATTTGATTTATTGAATTTCCGCTACTTTTCAAGCCTGGAACTTCTAAAATCCACCCCCCCCTTTTTTCCCCCTCAAGTGCAGCAACCAAAGAACCACTAACTCATCCCTCTAACACCGGTTTGAAAATTTCACTTCACTAGATTTAAAACAAAAAAAAGATCAATCCAGACATCAAAGACACTTTTTTTTCAACAATTTCTCCGACCATCATTTTAAAAGTAGGCAGAAACCTGAGACATTAATTCCGGCCGCTGCGTCCTCCAGCGTCAGCGGCTCGGTGCTGCTCCGCCGCTGCAGCTTCCTCCCGTCACACGTTTCCGTTCTCCATCTGCTGGCTGCAGCGAGGAACTGCTCACGAGGCCGCAGCCTTTGTTTCCACGCCGCCGCGCAAGAGTGGCGAATAAAACCGGTCTGAGATGTGCAAAAAAGTGGCTAAAAAGAGGGGGGCGGGGGGGCAGAGGGAGCTGGGCTGTGGCCTCATCGACACCGACGACTGATCACTGACGGTTCAACTTAAAGGAGTCGATTCGAGAGCCTTGAAGGAGCCGGAGGAGCGTTTGGAGGTGGAGGACGCCGCTGACACGCCAACAGCTACGGCGCTCTGCTGCGTTCAGGCTCAGCGGGAGAACGGAGCTTCCCCAGCCCACAAACTGCTGAAATGTGGCCTAAACCACAGAAAAGGCACCGGAACAACTGGAAACGGGATTATTGAGCAGCAGCCGGAGCGGCGTGACCGGGACGCCGGGCCCGGAAACATCAGCTGAGCGTTTGAACCCAAATAAGCAGCAGAACGTTGCTAAAGACGACGGTAAAAAGGCAAAACAAAGATTTCAGAGGAAGTGATGACGCGGCGAGGCGTTGGATCGGGACCGAGCCCGGGCGCCACAATGGGCGGCCACGGCTTCGACAATGCCTCCCCGTCCCCGACACCCGGCCGAGCCCGCGCCTCCCGCCTCCGCCTCCCCTGGCGAGCGGGGACCTTTGCTCTCTCGCCGTGACAGGCGCCGTTCTTTTGTCTGGGTCCTCCAGACTCTGGCCGGAGCCAGACAAAAGGGGCGAGCGCAGAGGGGACACGCGGGATGACAGAGGGGACGGTGGGGGGGCGATCAAGGGCGGGGCGGATGAATGGACGGGCAGGACCGGCGAGCGGCGTTCACCTTTTGTCCGACACGCTCCCCCCCCGCCTTCCCGAGCTTGTGCCATTCATTTCTGCGCGCTAATCCAGCCGCGCGGCTCCCAGTTAGCGCCTCGAACACCTACAGCGTGGTAATTATTCATTTAGCGCTTCCTCGGAGGCTTCGGCGCCTCTTCCTGGTTCCATCCCAGGGCGGTCCGCTCCGGGCCCCTCGGGAGCCGGAACGTCAGGGGAGAGGAAGCGAGGGTCAGGTGGTCGGAACATCTCAGGGTGCGTCGACCCAAACGGACCCTCCCCGAAGCAGGGATCGACCTTGACCGGCGGCAGAACTCGGCCCCTCGGACGTCTGACGACGCTAGGGAGCTAACGCTAACGTCCCAGATCACGCACGCCGATGTGCTGGGTCGCACTCGCACGGCGGCGCTGCGCTGCCCCCGTTTTTTAACGGCTCTCTGGAGGAAGGAAGCGGAGAGGAAGTGTGTCTGTTAAACAGGGACAAGGACACGAGACGACATTTTCCACCGAGGACGGGGAAATAAATAGAGGCGGAGTAAAGTTCCACAGTGAACTCGCTGAACTCACGCGCACGCACGCCGCAAGGCTTCCTGGGTAATTACCAGGATTTAACCACGTTTCTGCGTCTGAAACCTGCCGAGTCAGCAGGCGTAGAAAGGTGATAAAGCATCGGGAAATAAGACGCATTTTAGCAATTTAAACGTTTAAAAGGGGCTTTTAGCTTCACCCTCCGACAGGTACAACCAAGGCGCCGCCTTGCTAACGATTTATGGGCTGCATCCTGCACCGGCTAACGCAGAGCTGTGGTAAATGTCCTACAGCCCCCCCAATAAAGGGGGACCGCTGTCCAACACCTGGTGAAGCACACAACCGTCTGAAGCCGGCTTACGTCTGCTCGCCGCCTGCTCGCCACGTCTCCATTAATCAACAACAGTGTGACTATCCGAGTCGACTCACGGGGGGGGTGGGGGGGTGATAGAACCGATTAAAACTGCTTCATCGCAGACAGAGCAGCAGAGAGAGGCCGCTAACGCGTTAGCTTCAGGCCCTTTAGGTTGTTTGAATGTGGCACGAAAGCTCCTGGAGGTCGATTCAGATGTCTCCCTCGCACATATGAAACGGGAACATTTAAATCTCACACACACACACACACACACACACACAGTGCCCACCTGCATTCAACCTCTCGAAGAACCTCCTGCAGTCCGCCACACCCTCCCAAATTCTTCTGCTCCATTATATTCAGATCCGGGTGGAGCCCACGGCCTCCAGGATCTGAGCTCCAGGAGAGCCCCTCACATCACAGCACGCCTGCCCCACATTCCTCCCACGTCTCTGGGGTAGCCGAGCACAGAAGGCCCCCCGAGAGGAGCGTGGCTGTGGCGGTTGGGGGGGGGGGGGGCAAAATAATTACCTGTCACACGGGGGGAGAGTTTGCAGTGAGATGCGGTCATTTTGCACGCCGAAATAAAGCAATAAAGCCGCGCTTTAATTTACTGCGCTCTCATTCGTCTATCTTCCATCTCGGCACTTCCTGTTGCCGCTTCGCTTTCTCACATTTCTCCACATTTCATTACCGCCTGTCAATCATCGGGCACGCTCGCGCACGAGACACTTGTGCGGCTCCAGGCAGCGGTTCTGCTGCGAGGGAAGTCGATCTGGACGCGGGGCGGACGGTTAAACACTTCCAGCTTTACGTGAAATATGAAGCTTTCACTCGGGCCCCCGGCGCGGCGCCGCTACGCACACGGCTAATATTTGAGCACCGAGGGTGAAGGAGACACTTCAGTTACTCCCGACCAGGAACAATTACAGCAGCGCAACGTGGGTTAAATGTTAGCGCGGCTAGCATAACCACACGCTAAATTTATGAGGATAAATGACAAAAAAAAATCACGTTGGCGCCAGATTAGCCTGACCGACGGGGGAATTTGGAGCCGGAGGTCAGCCTGATGGTTCAGGGGGCACCGGGACACGGTGCTAACCGGGGGAGATGCTAAATTAGCACCTGAACAAAACGAGCCTCAGCTCGATTCGCTTTTGTCCAAAAACAAACGTTAGCATGACCGTCCCACACAAACATCTAACCCTGAAACTGAGATCAGTGTTGTCCAGGTTAAGAAAATAGAGCCTCCCTGATCCATCAGGCTCCCTGCCGGCCGACCCGGTAGAGGATGGAAGGGAAGGAACGATAATTCCCAAACCTCTCACAGGCTTTACGACAAAACCAATATTATCGGAGGCTCTCGGACCGTCTGTCGACATCAGCAACGTCTCATCCTGACGCTCACAGGCTTCAGGTGAAATTTCATTGCGACTCAACATTACAGCTCCGAGGATTACGGGATTATGGTCAATGTAGCCGCCCGGTAGTCATGGCAACTCGCTGCCTCCTCTCCCGCTGGCAACATTAAAAAGTATTTAAAGTAGTGGGATTAAGTGAGAGAAACTGAAATGAAACGTAACGTTAGCGGGGCTGAAGATGAAACACTTCATACGCACCAAACGGGGACTTAACGAGAAATCTAACGATGTTACACAATTCCGTCTGCTACTACGACCCAAAATGGGATCAATTTTAAAAATAATATAATAATCTGTTGAGCTGTCAAGGCTATCGTGGCGCTAGCATGGACTTTAGCTTCATCCGTAGCTCAGAGCTCTCAGGTAGTCCTGGGATCTCCAGCCCACACACCCCTTCGTCCACAGCGCTAGCTACATCATAGCTAACCCTGCATTTGCTTCCATAGCGCCCCCTGGAATGCGCATGTGTAAATACACCTCCAGAACACAGGCTAGCTTGATGGGCTCATTTGATTGGCATCCGTAACCCCACAATCCAATGATTTAAGCTAAATTACAAGCTGGTCGTGGATTCTTCTGTTCCCCTGACGGAGGAAATCAGAACCGGTCCCAGAACCTGACAACATCAAGCAGAAACGTTACCGTGACGATTCGTGACGATCCACGCTCACAACTCTCCCCGAGGAGGAAAGACGTCACGTCCAGATGAAAGGATGTCCCAACACAAAAGGTTGTGCTGGCTCCCTGTCATTTAAACTCAAGGTCACACACACACACACACACACACACACAGAATGTGCTGCTCCAAAAAGTTCTTTCAAGCTTCCTGATCAAAGTTTTTTAAGCTGTTTTAGAACACTAAAGGGTGTGTGTGTGTGTGTGTGTGTGGGTTGGGGGGAAGGGGGGGGGGGGGGGGGTGGTGATTGATTCTCTGGTCAGGACCCCTGACCAAAGCCCTGGCTAACATCTGGAGTTGGTCCTCAGGTGCCATATGTTGCTCCCTCCTCATGTTAATGTCACGTGACGGCCCAGCAACGGGGTCCGGAGTTCAATTCCCAGCTTGGGGCCATTCTGTTCTGTCAGGTCTGGATCTGGGCTCCCTCAGGGATGGGGGGTAAAAACAAAGATCCCGTTTCACTGTAGTTGGGACGCCGTATCAGATCCGTCCTGACGCCGTCTCTGCTTTAATCCACGAGAAAAAAAAATCCCCCAAAAAACTCGGTTTGCTTTTCTACGTCCACTTTTTCCACGTTCAGCAGAATTTGCTGGGTGCTGCTAGTCGTGGGTGGGGTCCACGTGGTGGCCGGACACAGATACTCACATTAGCATAAGCTTTGGCCACCAAGCTAACGCCTCACAATAACCGATAAATGGCCGTGAAATTAGCTTTGACTGGATTTCCACAACAAAGATGTAATTCAGAAGAACATTTTGAGGCTGTTGAACGACCACAAGTTCCACAGAGAGGTCGCTAATTTCTTAAAAACAAGAAAAATATCCTCCCGGTAACTTGCAAGCCTGGTAACCTGTTAGCGACGCTAAAATATGCTTGGTTTTGGAGGGAAAAAAACACAGCCTTTTGTCTGTAGAGATAATAGCGAAACAAAAACCCGACGTTTAGCTCGCTAGCAGATTTTTTTTTTTAGCGTGCTATTTTTTTTGAAGGCGATATAAAATCGTGAATTAAAAAGCACTAAAAAAAATCAAACACGGACGCCGGCTCGCCTCGCCCCCAGCACCTCCGACCATACGGGGAGCAGCACCGGGGCCGTCCCGGTCCGGTTTAACAGTCCGCCCAAGGCCAGACTCGCTGGGGAATTCCAGCTGAATTCAATTTCACCTCTGGCCTCTGTCGCGGCAGCTTGAGCCGCGTCGACACAAAAGGCCAAGTTTCACATTGAACGTGAGAACCCCCTCATCCCCTGACCCGCATTAGCATATGAATGGGCCAGAAAATGGAACCGGGAGCGAGCGGGAGACACACCCGGCGTGTGTCTCCCGCTCGCTCCCGGTTCCATTTTCGGGTTCAGCCCGAATGACTCGTTTTCAAACCTTTCACCTAGAGAATAGAAACGTATCAGGACGCCTCGGATTGGGCCTTCAGAGGTCCCCCTTCCTCGTTAGAACCGTTCTGACGGGTTCTGGAAGGTTCTCCACCTTCTTTCCCTGTTTGTTTGTGTCCGTGTGACTGAAAGGAGGCTGAAGAACCTCCAGACAAAAGAGGTTTAGACAGCAAAACCAAACAAAAGTTCGCCCGAAGCCGACCAATCGCTGCCACTCGCCGCCGCCCGCTGTGCGTCTCCACGCCGACCTCGACGTGCCGGGAATGCAGACCAGTAAGGAATTATGGGATGTTTTCTCAATGTCAGGTCGTTGAGCGGAAGACGCGTCAATTTAAAAAAGACTGAAAACGCCATTTCTGACAGGCGGAGCCAGCAGGCGCCTTTTCCTGCTGATTCATATTTGGTTATCAGCGCGGCGAGCGTGGCCAGACAGCCCCCCCCCCATCGCCCCCCCATCCTGGCATCAGAGCCTCTGGCCTCCAGACAGATTTTATCATCTCTATAAATCTGTAGCGGCTCAGACGTGGTGAAATGAGGTGACCTGCAACTCCCCAGCAGGACAAAATGAAGGGCTGTAATGAAAAAGATGAGTGGAGGAGATGGGGGGGGGGGCTGATTCCAGCCCCGAATGGCGTTCCACCTTTTCCGACTCAAACAGGAACAGTTGCTGAGGAGGAAGTCTGAGACAAGAACTAAACGTTGGAGCGCACGTGCGCGTGCCAGCCTCACTGTGGTGGCATAAAAGAGGAATTAACCTCTTCAGAATCATCGTCGCCGTTCCGGTTCAAACTCGGAACCAGAGGATCCGGAACGTTGATGGCCGGCTCGCCAGAAACCACCTTCAGCATCTGGATCCAGGACAAAAACGAAGCCTTTCGTACATTAGAAAGATGCTTTTGCTGAGATATTTCAGGCCCCCGTTGGCCCCCAGGTAGCCAAACATGGCTAGCTTCGCTATTTTTCTGGGAATGGCGAGTACGGAGCAGCTGGCTGGTACAACCCCTGCAGACAAACAGCTCCAGCGCTGACCTTAGTCCCAGTGTGTGTGTGTGTGTGTGTGTGGGTGTGTGTGTGGGTGTGTGTGAGCAACCTGACGTGGCTGGTGACGTTAGCGCAGCCTGAAATCTAAACACACTCACCACCAGCTGATCTGTCGTGCGGACCCTGACCCGTGGTGAACCCGCTGCACAGCCTCGGCCCGCCGCTTCCTCCCGTCCCATCTGATGTGGCGCTGTCGGGACCCGTCTCCCGGCCGCCCCCGTTCATCCTTATGTAAGAGGATAATCCCGCGCTCGTTAAAACGGCACCGAGGGTGAAGAAGCGTGTAAATATTTGATCTATACGGAGCACCGAGGACGTAGAAAATCCAGCTTTTTACGTCATTAACAAACGCACGCGTGTGTGTGTGTGCGTGTGTGTGTGTAATATCTGAGGCTATCTGCCTGTTTCCAAACAACACATTCTGATAGCACAGCTTAGAAGAACCAGGCCTGAGGAAGATTCCTAGAACAGAAAGAAGCTAACGCGATTAGCTGCTGATTATTCTGACATCTAAAATGACTGATTACCTTCCACTAAGAGCTTTTCCTAATTCCGTTTTTTTTGTGTGTTTACGTATTTCACTGTCGGATTCCTCCTCCGCAGTTGAAAACACGATGATAAAACTCACTGGTTTAGCTAGCTAGGAACATTTAGCCGACGCTGCGTTTAAATCACAGGTTTCATCTTAATGTTTTAAACTGCATTTATGTCCAATCAGAGGAACAGGCTAACACAGCAGCGCAGTTGTTATAAAGCGATTATTACTACAGTGTAGAAGGAGAAAATGGCAGGAGCCAAAGAAGAAGAAGAACAGTTCTGGTGTCAGTTAGCAGACTATTATAGACAAGCATAAAAAGTAGCATCGTGCTGGACCAGAGCATCCCCGGACTCGCTTTTGTCCCTCTCACCTTCAACAACAAGTCGAACTTCTCGTGGAGGCTAGCTATGCTATGCTAGCCGCTCCTCCGGCAAAGACAAAAACAGAAAATCTACCGTTAAGCCTCTCTTTATCTTCTGTCCCTCATTAAATTCTGAATAAAGCAACAGAACAAGTGTGTGTGTGTGTGAGTGTGCGTGTGTGTCTGTGTGTGTGAGTGTGTGTATGTGGGAGAGGGGTGACCCCGCTCAAGGTTTCCAGGTTGAGCGGGCTGAAACAACAGGGAAGAACAGAGCCTCGATTAGAGCTGGCCGGCTGCTGATAAGAACCGTTGAAGTCACCGCGACGACCAATCAGAAGCATGAGGAGAGGGGTCAGAGGTCGAGGAAACAGCCCCGGAGAGGGAAATAACTATTTAAAACGCTATGGCCGCGCTTCCAACCAGCCAGAAAATGCAGGGAAGGTGGAGAGAGGGAGGAAAATGGGTTTGAGGCGGAGGGGGAACAAGTTCAGGGGCCTTTCAGAGCCGGACCGCCCGCGAGGTGATGGATCACGGAGCCTCTGCTGGGTCGCCAGGGGTGGGGCCCGCTGGGAACGCATGGGAACGCTGTCTTCCAGGAAGCAGGGAGGCGTCCTCGCGGTGAAATAAAGGATGAATTCTGGAATACCACAGTTAACGTAAAGCGGCCACGGCAGCCGATCCGGACATTTATCCGTCGTTTGGCTTCAACTCAAAAAAAGGCAGAGAAAAACTGCTTGAATGGTGGTTTAATAAATCTCTTGATGACATATTTTTACTGTTTTTATCGGAATTTAAGAGATTCTATTTTGGGCCTAACGGGAAAAGCGAAGAAATAAAGATTTCTCCACATTTAGAGCCGAACAAACACCTCTGAAAATGAATTAAATTGAATATAAACATTATTATTACTGTCGCTGGTTTTCTTCTGCGCTTCGGCCCACCCAGCTCAGGTGCAATGCATGCTGGGAAGGCTGAAGGTGCAGGTGAAAACACTCCGAAATAATCTGACATTTGGCAACTGGAGAAAAATAAAACTAAATTGTAAAAAAAAGAAAAAACCCAAATCAGCAACACCTGATTCAGGCGATTCCCTTTAAATCACACAAATGATCCACCCAGAATTCCCGCTTTGTTTGTTTGGGTTTTTTTTTTGCCAAATGCGATTTATTTAAAAAGGGTTTTTTTTACATTTTTAAAAAAAAAAAGATTTTTCCCTTTACACTCCAAAAAAAAGTTGAGCGTGTTTTTTTATTAATTTAGCGCCGTGAGCCGGAGCGGCTCCGCCCGTCCCATCCGTCCACGCACCCGCCCGCCCGTCCAACGGCGCCTCTCGTTGCGACCACGTGGCTGCGCTCGTTGCCTCAGCACGTGCACGCCTGCGAACATCTGAGCCGACGGGCTGGACGCGGAGCAGCTGGACTTTCACTACCCCCCCCCCCCCCCCCCCCGAACTAGCGACTGTCACTCACCCGACGCTCCTGTTTCTCTCACAGACGACCAGGCGTCAAAGGAAAGTGGCGGAAAAGTCGGAGCTAGTTTGACAGAAAGCAGGTGAAGGAAAAAAGAAGGGAAGAAAGAGAAGGAGAGAGAGAGGGAGAGCGAGAGGGGTGTTTTCCTCCTGAACACTGACCTGGACAGCGACGTTCCGCTCCTGTTTCTCCTCCTCTTTCACACTCCTGATATTTCCTCGCTTCCAAAGGTGGAAAAGTCGAAGGGAGGGCTGCGGAAGAGAGAGATGGATTTTCTTCTTCTTCTTCACTTCCCTCTTCTTCTCTTTCTGCACTGGCTGAAATCTGCACCTCCTTCTCGCTCTTCCATTTAAAAAAAAAAAAAAAACCTCTCTGCACGCGCACTACTGGGAGCGGGGAGGAAAAATAACATTGTGAGTGAGGGAGAGAGAGAGAGAGAGGGAGAGAGAGAGAGGGAGGCAGAGAGAGAGGGAGGGAGAGAGAGAGGCAACAAAAGTCTGCCTCCTGTTTAAATCTCGGGCTGCGAAGCGAAGCGTACTGGGCATGCCCACGAATGAAAGGGAGCGCTTTGTAATCAACACTCACTTCCTCTTCCCCCCCCCGCCCCCACCCCCCACTCACCAAACCACCCCCCCCCTCCCAGCTCATCGGGGATCAGGAATGCTGCTCTGACTAAAGTCCGTAAACACTGGAACGTGACCGAGTTGTGGATAAAACGCAGACGCGGCGTCCCGTGATTCCATCCCGTCCCCTTCAGGCGGCCCGGCTTCACCGGTGATGTAACCACCAATCCCCCGCCAAATAAAAAAAAAAAAAAAAAAAAAAAAAAAGCAAAAGGACGCCGCTCCGCGTGACGGCGCCATCCGACACATCTGCTCAGAATCCCTCTAAACTTGAGCTCACGGCTGATTGAAGGCCTGATGCCCCAACAGGTACAGGAGGCGTGTCCACACTTTTAAAGGGGCGGTCCTTAATATCCTGGGCGCCCCTCGCTGACCCAGATCCTTCCATCGGGACGTTATGGATCCTATCGAGGCTCAGTGGGAAGCACAAATCCAGGATTCTGCGTTTCCCGTGTGGAGTGAAAGGAACGCGGCGCCGCTGCC
This sequence comes from Takifugu rubripes, assembly GCF_901000725.2. Classification (NCBI taxonomy): domain Eukaryota; kingdom Metazoa; phylum Chordata; class Actinopteri; order Tetraodontiformes; family Tetraodontidae; genus Takifugu; species Takifugu rubripes. The sequence goes on along the minus strand of NC_042295.1, from coordinate 1,762,324 downwards.
GTCCATCTGGAGCCTCTGAGGGGTGGAGATAGCAGCCAGGTGGAGGAAGGGGGACCAGACGGTTGCAGGCTTGACCCCGAGAGGTCAGAGGTCATGGGAAACAGCGGGTCAGTAGGAAGATGAGAGGTCAAAGCCACGGCTGGATAAGACGAGGGCAGAGGAAGATCCGTTGCCGTGTCGACCAAATCAAAATTAAAAGCGGCTAAAGTCAAACAAAAAGGGGGCCCGGTGTGGGGGGGGGTGGGGTGGACATGGAAGACAGGGGGTCAACAGTCAACACAGGAAGCTCATGTGAGCTGGCACCGTGAAGGAAATCGAGTGATAATCTGGGGGGGGGGGGGGTTGTTTTCACGGGGATGCATATACGTGCGTCACCGGTACATCCGGGGTGTCATGGCAACAACGGACATTTTGAAAGGCTGATGCAGGAAAACTGCCGGATTTGAGGGGTTTACTCAGCCTCGCAACTGCAACTTTAAGCTGCTTTGTTCTTCCGCTTGGCCACATTTGAGGGGTGACATTTGTTCTTATCGGCATCCTTCCACGGCCTTTACAACATCCCTCCCTGTCTGGCACCTGCAACTGGAGCTTACCTGCCATGTCAGAGCGCACTTGCTATTGTTGTTGGTGAGCCGATTAACTTGCTAACCTGTGGCTGACGGTCCGGGTAGCTTTTCTGAGCAGACGTCCCTCCAGTAGGGACGAGAAGACAGAAGCTGGCAGCATCAGAAGCGTCTCAGCCTGCGGACCACACCGGCCTGCCCCTCCTAGCTTGAGCCTGACTCATTAGCCCTCTCATCCCAGGTCTCAGAGGACCCGTGACCCCGGCTATTGTCTGGCTCGGGCCGATCCTGACAAGAGCCGTGGCGCTGAACAAAGCCTTGTCATTAAGTCCGGCTTGGCTGCCCCCTCAGCCGCAACCCAGGGACCCCCCCCGCTCCGCCGCCTGTCTGGGATGAGAGGAAGGTCAGACAAACGCGATGCACCTTCATCAACCTTTAACCTGCCCAACGAGCAGCATCTGAAAGGCAATAACGGACGGCCGCCCGTCCACCTGCTCCTGTGCAAACACAGACGTGCAACGCGTGTTAAGCTGCGACGGGAGGCGGGGACCAATAACTGCGGAAAGTCCTTGTTTCTTCTTGTCCTCTCAGTCAATAAAGCAATAACACGTAGCCGGACACATTGGCGTGCTCGCGGTATTCGTGCTGGCTCGCCTGACGGGGATAAAACCACAGGGAACCTTCTGGAAAACAGACAACAAAATGGAGCAAAGTCCACCGAAGAGCTGGGAAACGCCAAAACCGCCAATCGCAACGTTTTAAAAGCTGCATTAATGCTGCGGGGGGATTCATCCCAACAATCAACCGCTGCACAAACTTCAGCCTAAATGTGGCAAAACTAGTACGGAAACTGATCGAGATTTCAGTGAAACTTCCGTAATTTGCAACAAACGCTCCGGTTTTTAACCCTTTGCATCGCAGCTCGATGGGGGACGTCCCTTAGTGCTCAAATCTACCTTCACCTGCTGCTGTAGGGTTAGATATGAAAAATCCCAATACTTTTAGTCATTATTTCAGCAAAACACAGGGTGGGGGGGCAGAAGGAGCCTGTGACATGAGGTGAAAAGTGCAGGGAGCGCGCACGGAGCACTGGCGCCACCGCGTGGACGGGACAAAGACTGCAACTCGAAATATCTGGAGCAGAACTTCCACAATCCAGAATAAGAGTTGAAATTCCTACCTGCCCGTGTCCACGTCCACGTCCACGTCCACGTCCCCCCACCCCCCTTCCGAGCAGCATCCACCTCCAGGCTGCATTAAAACCTGTGTCTGAACGACATGATGAATCCTAACACACACAGATATTTAGTGTCCAGCATTGTGCTTAGCTTCAGCTTTGGGCCACGTTTAAAAACAAAGTATACATACAATTTTAATTTACCAATTCAAAACGGTAAATTATGTTAAACGCCTGTGCTTTGAAGAAGTGACATATTAGCTACAAATTCATTTGGCAATGATAAAAACGTCTTTAAAATGTTAAAAGACAAAGTATGACCTACTGAATAGGAAGCCCCTTATGGCCATGCGTTAGCATCAGTTAGCGTTAGCCGAACGGTACACAACACAGCATAAACCTGAGCGGTTTAATAAAATTATGCATGTCTGATAATTCATCCAACCTTTCAGAAGCTCCACAGCGTTTGGATTTCTCTGGAGTTTTTTTTTTTTTTAAAAGCAAAACATTAAAATACTAAATCGTCTTCGTTTGAGTGAAAACAAGTTCAAATGAGGTTACGAACTCTGTCCATCCGAGGGCGCCATTGCCTCCCACCTGGTTCTGGGTTCAGCTCAACCGGACGGATACTTTTCATTTTTCTGTCACTGCTCAATATTCTTAAACAGTGTGTTTACACGGACGAATAAATATCGTAAATGTGTGTAGTTGTTGTTTCTTTTTAAAAAAATAAAGTTTTCTAAAATGCCAGGGGTTTTTCTTTGTCTCATAACCGTGTGGTTGAGCTAGCACAACACCCAACACTGCCCCCGCCATTTCCGGTGGCGCAACAACGTTTGATAGCGTGTTTGGCGGGAAGAAAAATGTCCGTAAAATCAACGTAAAGTATTAATCAGTGCGTATTAATCCACAGACAAACACGTGGAATTTGTTATCAAGTCAACTATACTCAGTGATGGTGAAGCTAATTTGCACGTGTAGCTCATAACACTACAAGTAGTTCAACCTAAACGAACTAAATTGCTAAACAAAGAACTATTGCTAAAAAGCAACTTCTTGTGCTTTTAACTCAGCATTTTAAAAAAACAAGATGTATTATATGAAACAAAATATCATAGCGTACAAAAATAAAATTACAGCAGAAATATGCCTATAAACCGTTGTTTTTTTTAAGTAAAAAAGCTTATATTTTTGGTCCACATGTTGTAGATCTCTGTAGCTGTATGTCTGTATGTATCTGAACAAGTTGTACCAAATCCTTTCTTGTACCAGGGTCTAGCTTCATGCTGAAAAGTCTTCCACGATCCAGGTAGGGATGTGGTGGCTCCAATAATAAAAACCTCTTTCAGGTCCATGTTCAAATTTAAACAAAATTCTAAGGGCTTTTCTATCAATGCAGGATGGTTTGTCTCAATGTGGTGAAGCAGTTTCAGGGCTTCTTAACTTCCTGAGCTACCTGGTCAGAGCATATGAACATCTGGTTCATTTTGGTGAGGGCTAGCTTGTGTTGTTGATGCATGAAAATGACCAAACGGGACACCATAAATTGAAAATATAAGATATTTTGATAGAAAATATAAAGACGTCAATTAAATGAAATACAAATTAGAAAATAGGTTCAACTTGAAAATACATATTTTAAATACATGTATTGAAATGCTACCCCTCTTGTTCCCCTTGTCCCTGATCCTTGCTTGGTGGCTTTGTCATCTCTGCCATAAATTGAAACCATAAATTGAAAATATAAGATATTTTGATAGAAAATATAAAGACGTCAATTAAATGAAATACAAATTAGAAAATAGGTTCAACTTGAAAATACATATTTTAAATACATGTATTGAAGTGTTACCCCTCTTCTTCCCCTTGTCCCTCATCCTCGCTTGGTGGCTTTGTCATCTCTGCCAGATCTTCATCAGTCAGCGGATGTGTGTGTGCATCAATCAGGGCATTAATGTCATCAGGAGTTATTTCATTAAAGCCGTCTCCTCCGAGCTGTTTAGCTAGATTCACAGCTGTACCTACCGCGGAGCGACGGATCTCGTCAACGGAGTCTCCGTTCGGGTTTTGCACTGCCTCTGGACACAGTTTTTTCCAGCAGGCATTCAAGGTTTGAGCTTTCATCTCCTGAATAGCCATCTGAATATTTTGGAGACATGAAGCAATGGAGTACCGACGCCAGTAGTCCTTTAGTGAGAAATCTTGATCCGAGTCCACAGCATCAACAAGATGTTGCAGGTTGTAACAAGAGTCCAACGATCTTTTTGGGCCTTAAATTGTGCGGATAACGTTGGTATCCAGCGGAACGTTCTTTTCCTGCAGTCATTAATCCACAAAGCTAAAACAGACTCCATCCTTACGATGGTCTTGTGGCGGACAGTTAAAACACTTTTTGCATCCTTGTTTAAACTTATTGCTGCTGTCCTCCTTATGTTATTTTCCTCCTCCTCTATGGAACAAACCGAAGATTCATTTATGCCGTGATGACGCCCAACAGCCGCATAGCTTCTACCTTCCTTCAGCAAGTTTAACTTTTTCGGTGATATTTAGCATCTTTGTCAGCAAGGTTGTTTATAGCCTTTCATTCAAAATCATTTCTGACATCCACATCCTAAGAACAAAAAAAATAGACACGACGTTAGAATGATGCCAGGCAATTCCAGATTTTACTAACTGTGTCACAGTGGGAGTGTGGGTTCTTACATTTCTCTTGTAAAATAGAATGTAGCCCAACCTGCTCCGTTGTTCACAAACTTCAGCCCCATTTGTCGGATAGACAGTTGCGTCATTGAGCATCATCCAGGGGTCTGAAAAGTCATCTGAGCTCCTGTCTGGATAAATACAATCGCAGACATAGTGTCCTGAAAGAAGGGAGATTGTTGCAGTTAAGATTTTAGCTCTTTTGAAGGTCAGACAATTGTAAAGGTTACCTCTGTGTAATGTCCCGAGATGACTGATGACGCTGACCAGACTGTAGCAGGCTGCACCCTTCAATAATGTTGAGAAAAGGAGATGTTGCTAACACTCATATAAGATATTGTGTGGTAGGGATGGTTTTTACCTGTGCAGATCGAACTACGATGTCCCTCTGAAGCTTGACAGGGTCGGATATCTTTGAATTTGTAAAGAAACAAAATCGCTTCAGCTGGAGGATGAACACACTGCAGGAAAAGGTTGACAGTTGTCAGGTTGACAATTTCTGACTGTCATCTGTCGCAAAAACGCTTTGGACCACGATGTGATGTGGCTCACCGAGGTAGAGATTCCAAAGATGAACTGAGAACTGATCTACATCCTTTACACCACTCACACTTGAACAGAACTTCTTCCTCCTGTTAAAACAACGCAAAGACAACAGGCAGCGTAAGAAGAGGCAGGGAACAAGAAAAAAATCAAACAGAACCAACTGTGCTCACATGACAGGATGAGGACCGGCAGAACTCACCGTAAAGTACCTCTGCATCATCTCCTCTACCGTTGCTCCAGGTATCACATCCAGAGACAAGTTTGTATATTGGAGCTTCCTCACGCTCTTTATATTGCAGCTTCATAGTAAAGAAATATTTGACATTAAAATGACATTAGCATCATGCTTCTGACAATAGCAGCAACACAAGACTGCGCTTTTACCTCTTGCATTTTCTGACAGAGTTGACGCAAAAATCCATGTGCTTTTTCACGGGGCAGACGACGCTCTGAAGGCTTTGCTCTGATGCGGCTCTCATTGCCATGCTAATCTGATCCAGGACCGTGGTCAGGAACTCATGAGCGTCCTGCAAACACAAGACCAGGGCGTCTGACTTCCCGCTGGGATGACGAGAGACAATGAACTAAGTAAAATCAGCCAACTCACATGCTGGAGGTTTCCCATGAAAGCAGGAGCATTCATACTGACGGCCAGTTTGAATGACAGAAGGAGCTTAACTTTAGCTTTTTGGTCTGTTGAGGTGTGGCTTTTCCTCAGCTTTAATAGCTCCTTTAGCATTTTGGCTCCAGGAACGTTTCTCCAATCCTTCTCCAATGAACTGATATCATTCATAAAGTCAGTCAAAATCAGGAGACTCTGCAAGCTGGAGTTCATGTAGCAGGTCTGGCCGATGTTCGGAAGCCTACAATGATACCAGAATAACGACTTACCACTGACTGACCATACGGGGCCGATCGGATGGGAGGAACATCTGGTGGATATACTCACCCAAACGATTGAACAGTCAAAAATGTGTTCGCAGGTGTCATTTCAGCCCTGGGAAATTTGTGACCGATCTCCCCTGACCTGGTAGATCTCTCCTCTGAAAATGTCACCTTTCTTAAAATACTGTTCGTGTTATTATCTTTGTGAGCCTTGTAAAGGATGTTCCTCGGTACTGCCTTCATTTCTTGTGGTTCTTGTATTTTTTCTTGATTTTTCTTGAGTGCAGAAGGAAAAGGCCTGTTGAATAAAGTCATTGCCAGTTAGAGTTGGCATTGGAAACATTTTAAAATTGGCAGGTTACTTTCTACACAAATGGGAAGTACAGTGTTTGAGAGTTTAATTGTAAATGACCAGTTTTTAGTCCAACATTGGGAACCTATCTGTCCCATTTATTTCAATCCTGAGCCAATCTATGCTGACCTGGTTGGATTGGTCTGTTTGAGCAGGTTTTCTGAGTTGCTGTTTATTTTTTCTGAGTTGCCCGTCTGGGGGTTGCGGGAGGAATGAGGGTTGTTCCTTGGCACCTCCTTTTCTTCTGGTGTTATTTTAGATTTGAAAGGCCTGTACAACAAATCCATTACAAATTATCATTCACTTGAGATTTTAACAGATTTTTTAAAGGTTATTTGCAACATTTTTGGAGTTGTTAAAGGTCACTTTCCCTTTAACATCGAGGACATTTTTTGTTATAATTTACCTCCAACAAGGAGGTTCTATGATAGTTTTGAATACATGAAATCTTCAGAAAATGTTGATAATGGGACAGGAAGCAGTTGAACAAAGTGAATTTTGGTTCTGAATTCTGGAGAGACTTTGCCTCTTCGAGGATAAAGGCCATGATCATAAAGTAACCTCCAATTATGTAACCTTGTGTTATCCTGCCTATTTAATATTCTGCAGATTCTGGTTAATTTTTACAATTGTTTTTTAGTTGAACAACCTCCATTAAAATAAGACAACTCAGATCTTTCTCTCCACACAGCTGCTTCTTTAGTTTATGAGACAATATGGAGCCAGTTTTTAATTCCCTAACATTTTAAAGCCAGTAGGAGTTTAATTGATATTTATAATTCAAGATAGAAAAAAGGAAGCAAAAAAACAGGAATGCTTACACTGAATATGGTGATGGCTCTATAATGGTGTCTGGGGAAGAACACTGAGGAAACACAAAAAGGCCATGATGTCTCAAATCAAACGTATCCAACTCTAATTTTCTGAACATGACTTCAGTTCTGTTGAACATACCATGCAGCATGAAAACAAGCTGTGCCACCAAGGCGTCTTTTCATGTGTGTCTTCGCCATCGAGACAAGATACGGTGGCTCCCTCGTAGGTATCGCTAAACAGAAATTGTCTTTAGGGTCTTGTTAGACCAAATAAACTGACAATTACAGAAAGTCACAGGCTACTTCAGTGGCCTTGTGTAATAGAATTTAACGGTACACCACTAACAAGTTAAATTCTTGTCTGGTTCAAACTTTTGTTGGGGACTTTCTTTACTGGTTGTTACTGATTGTGATTAAGTTATGCTTCAAACTTATAACACTAAAATTAGATAATCCATTTAGAAAAAAATAAAATACATTTCCTTAATACAACAAATATTGACATTACATGTAACTGTCTCCAAATTATTTGTTTTTCAATTAATTTTAATACCTTTTTTTGGAGTTCTTATTGGGAGATGCACTTTTCTAAACACAAAAAAAAGGAACATTGAGAATAATAGGTTTTTCATTTATACAAAAAAATGACAACAGAAAAATGTGTCTATACATAAAACATACCTTTTCTCGAAAAAGAAGCTTTAAGTACTTCCAAATCTTCATAATGATTGTATGAATATATATTATATGCTGGATTGAGGAGGGGAGGCTGTAGTATTGCTGAATTGTCTGAATTTAATTATATATGTTAACTGTTAATATTGTTTTTCCCCAACACATCAAAGTGGATATTGCTTTGTTTAAATCAGAGTCTGGCATTGAATCAAAGACAATTTTTCAACCTTTGAAAAAGTTTTTATTTTGTCATTTTATATTTGTCCACCTTTACATTAACAGCAATGTTGAACCCAACAAAATAACAGGGTGAAGATGCCTAAATGCACAAAAGTGAAGCTTTCCTTATTTTCTAAATGATGAACCCAGAACCAAAGTGCAGGAAGCTCATTTCCCCACATATTGTGTGCTATACCCAAAACTAATAAAAAATTAATTGGAATATGTGTCTGCCACATATATTGCTTGTCTCGCATACGTGTATAGTTGTGTGTATGGAAAAGAGCAACACACTTTCACATATTTTTATTGCAGCTTGTCAGTTTTTGACATAAAAGTTCAACAAAATCACATCCTTTGGTCACGAGCCATCACGCTCAAAGCTGAGTAAACCTCAGGTACACGTTGTCATCTGGGCAAAGCTGAGAGGAAAGATCTGAGAGAGTAAAACATGGATTTAATCATATGATAAACTTTTTCAGCACCTGCAGCCTAAATCTGGTTATTGGGAGAACATTGATGAAGTCCTTCTAAAAGATGCCTAGATGGTACTAAAGGTTTCACCAATAAGTGACTTATTATGGTCTGTTAGGGGCCAAATTATCCACATTTCCCACATATATTTATCATGAGTGCAGTTTACTTCCGCCACGTACGGTCCACTGCCGGGCACGCTCTTGGTTTCAAAGCTGCCATGCGCAACAAAATTAGTGTGAAGTGAGCGTGTGGAAGTAACTGCGCCCTTAGCAGAGTGGAGCACCGCACGCACAACAAATGACTATCATTGGATACCTTACCTGAATTTGTGGTAGTTAAATGCCTCCAAGGCTTCAAGGAGGGTCTGATCTTTTACCATCATGACCCTCAATGTGGTGAAGCAGTTTCAGGGCTTCTTAACTTCCTGAGCTATCTGGTCAGAGCATATTACACATGGCAGGTGTGATGCCTGTGAATCACCTGTACTGATGAACCAGTAACTTAGTATTTTAGGAAGGTGTTTCTGGTTGTTGTTTTGTTTGTTTTGTTTTGGGTTTTTGTTTGCAGCTTTGGTTTTGCTGGCAGTCTGACTCTTCTTTTTCATCATTGGCATTTTTCCCCTTTGTAATTAAAAAAAGCTCTCCAAACAACTTTCACATATAGAAAAAAAGAACAAGAAAAAAACATCTGGTTAATTTTGGTGAGGGCTAGCTTGTGTTGTTGATGCATGAAAATGAACAAACTGGACACCATAAATTGAAAATACCGTATTTTCACGATCATAAAGCCCTCAAATAGCCCTTTGAAATTGTGGCTGCACTTTTTAAAAAAAAATCCTCACTTTGCTAGTAGAGTGATTTTAGTAGTCATCATGTAGCAAATACTTGTTGTACACACCCAGACCCCAGAAACCATGGGAAATCAAACATTGGCATGAAGTCTTCTGATAAATGTTTGACTTGCCAGTTTTGTTGGAGCCCACAAGGCCACAGCTTGATAAGCACCTGTTAGCAAATGTGTTGCGCTCTACTAATGACATTAAAGCTCCTTACAAAGACTTGAACAGACCTCAATTGCTTGTAAGATTTTACATGAAGTTGTTTGAAGGTCCATTTTTGCCACAAAGCAACACATTTCCCCCGATATCCCAGTATAACCAGTCCCATTCAGCCACCCTGGATGTGCATGTGTAACTGTGAAAGTATAAAGGCAATGCCTGCAAATGAGCTTTATTGATTTGTGACAGCGTTTTTCCAGACATTGATTATTTGAGCGCTGGTGCTGATTTCAAACTTGTTGCTGCTTCATCACCATTTGGTAAAATTCAGGATGATTTTTTCATTTGGATTTGGAATATAACATCCGATACCTGCAAAGTCGGCAGCGTGTTAGAGATTGTAAAAATACAACAGAGATTAAAGAAGTGCTTGCAGTGAACTGACCAACATCAGGTCTAATTAGTTGGCCATCTGGAGTCCTGACCAGTAGCTCCCAGTATGTACGGTCTTTATCACTTCCAGCCAAGCCATTGACGCTCTCCAAGTATGGACCATAGTTTGGGTCTTCCGTGTAGGTGAACCTGGCAGAAGAACCATCTGACTGATCAATATTTCACCTATCTTTGGCTAACATACATAAAACCCTAATGAGTCCCCCCCCAATGTAGATAGTCTTAAGGAATTTCCCAAGTGATTAGCTGGCCTGGCAGTGTAGAGAGAGAGAGAGAACCCAAAGAGGACAAAAACAACACTGACTTCTGAAGTATGAGTAATATGTGACATTCTTACGTAAACCCTGCATTGGAGTTCATGAGTCTGTTGAGTCCACCCAGCAGGATCCCTCTGTAGACTGTGCCGGTGCTGTAGTTCGAAAGAGGCTTGTTGTTCAGGTTGTCCTGCACCACCACAGCAAAGGGAACTGAAACATTGTCCGATGACTGAGCTGCAAGAAAAGAATGAGACGTTTTCACATCCAGTTAAAGATTAAAGGGTTGGAGTTGTGTTGTAAGTCCCTGTGAGGCTAACATTCAGGTCGAGCCGCAGGAAGTACCAACAGCAGCGCTACGGAGAGCAGAAGGAGCTTCATCATCATGGCTGCTTGGTGGGCGACAGAGCTCAGCTCAGCTCTCCGGCTCCGTTTTTATTCTCATGTTGGCAATGTTTACACTGCCAGCTTGCTTGATCTGACTGGAAATACCGGTTTTCCATAAACTCTGTTCAAATATCAAACAATGGAGACAATGGAGGTGTTTTTGTACAATTTGGGTGAATCAAGATTGTGTACCCTCCCTGTGACCACAAACGGGACAAAGTGGGTAAAAAGACGAGAAGCCGGGTTAGTCAAAGTTTCTGTAAGCAGTTGTCCTCTAACGACACGCTTCCTCAGCCATCTCATACCACTCATTTTTTTCAGCAGTGAAGTCAACCTGCGCAGCCACACCCTCAGGCCCAACAAACAATCACGGTGATGTAATCATCCAGAAATTTCCCTGAAGCTTTTCTCTAACCACATGCTGATACACCTCATTGTTCTCACAGTCATAAAATAGGGTGACATGATAGAGATCGACTGGCGCGACAAAAGGACTTAGCATTGACAACCAGGACCTCCAGCTCTGAAACAATGCCACAACACCAACACCAGGTGAGGTCTCAGGCTCAAGTTCTCCCCAATAAATGTACGCCCACATCCCCTGTTGAGGAGAGGGTGTCGGACCCATCAACATTTGTCCCTTCACACCTTGGTATGGAATAGAGCAGTTCAGTTTCAGTCCATTAGGAAATTGCACAACAAGACCTTTGTCTCCACACAGAATCGCTGCTCCCGTCCTCACAAGGAGATCTCGCCCCAACAGGTTGATAGGGCAATGTGGTGAAATCACAAAGGGTGCAACACTGTCTAGCAAAATGAGTCAACTAATGGCACAGAAAACGGCAGTCTCTCCGAGCTTCCTGAGAACACACAAGCTCGACGGTGTCAGATGAAATCAGCTCCGGTGATAAATTCCATGAGATAGTGGAATAGCGGGCTCCTGAGTCAACCAAGAAAGAATGCCCTCTTCCCTGCACCGTCATGCGGACGAGGGGGTCTGCCAGTGCCTCGTCCGCAGGGGCCCCTGGGCCCCATCACTGCAACTCATCGTAGGGCCAGTTTCCCATTGGGAATTGGCCTTGTGGAGCAACCTCAGGATTTGGAGCACGATATTGAGGTCTTCCCCTTCCTCTGCTTCCACGGTTTGGCTGGGAGAAGAAAGGGGTTTTGGGCAAGGTCCGAATGTTGGACCACTGCCTGGTACATCCTGATAGTTGCGATATGGACAGTCCTTTCGCCAATGACCATTCCCTTTCAGGCGTGACACTGATCTCAGCCTAAGTACCCACCTACCAAACCGTATCCCTGCCTGCCGCGTTTCTCACGTATGCCTTCCCTCGGACTGACCCAATACGGGTTTATCGGAGCAAAATCTTGCTGCGGACCTAACGGATCTGGCTGCACCTGCCGAGGAAACTGCTTCCTTTCGTTTATCATTAAGCTTTTTCCTTTTGCCTCATCTAACTGCATTTTTTTGCGATGTTCCTGCGCTGTCACCACTCCCTCTTTCTTTCCCTGTTGTTTAACTTTAAATGTATTGATGTGATGAGAGAGATGTCTCTCCTAGACATCAGCTGTGCTGTCTGGAAGGTCAGGATTTCCTTTCGAGGCTTCTTTCACTGATTGTGGAAGTCCTAAAATTATTGCCTGACGGAACAAAGTGGTGTGTAGATTATCTGAGCCAGGATGGCACCCTGTGGCACACATCCATTCCTCTTTACACCTTGTAAGGAACCCATGTGCCGACTCACTTTCCTCCCACTTAAATCTTAAGTTCTGCATTGCTCCTGGAGATACTGGAAATATCTGTCTCATAGCTTCACCAACCCTGGTTGCACAAGGCCCAAAACGTGCAGCATTAGGTCTGTCTTTAATGTCTGCTGCTACTTCAACTTTATCCAAATCCCAGAGAGACACTTGTCTCCCTAAAATTCCTCGAAAGTCTCCCATCGCCAGCTGCATGCTCTGTGTTAAACTAAAAAGGCGCGACATCCACTTGCCGCCTCCCTCGGAGGGTGGGGGCATCTTATCCACCAAACAATTAATGTCTGTGATAGCAAATGGAACATACTGGTTCCTGTCCTCCTCTTTTCTGTATCAGAGGGGCCTGGAACTGCGGCATTCCTGAAACAGGCCCCTTACTTCGCCCCTTACTTTGACCCACCTCCTCATTGTTTATGGCCCCTGTCAGTGGTAAACCTCTATACTCACACTCACTCTCTTCCCATGATTCTGATTCATAATTTTCCATAAATGAACCTGGATCTTTTTCATATAATTCTGTCTGAGATTCAACCGGCTCTTGAATCTCCAATTCCCCAATGAATGTACCTGGAAGTTTGAGGGTATCTGTCTTACTCTCGCACTCCTCTTTATCACTGCCTTAAATCAGTCTTGCTTTCTCCTCCCTACACTCAGCCCTTGCAAATCCTCCTGAGGGATCAGCTCTTTTCACTCGTTTTATTTGATTAGTAGATGTTTTAAAGACATTTGATGCAGATTTTTACTGTCCTGTTTTTTTAAATGTAATTTGTTGGTAGATTTTCGGGCGAACCACCTGGCATTCCTCTCTAAATTCATTTTTTCCTAACTTATCTCCAACCTCTCCCTGTCCCTGTTTGATCATTCTAACCTGTCTCCAAAGTTCCCACACTGTCTCACGTAACTCCTGCAGTTCTTCATCCTTGTCCACATCTAACTGACCACTATTAATAGTCAAAACTGGCAATTGATATGGCGGTGGGGAAGTGGTAGTAGGTAATGATGGATAAAGGGTGGTGTTAAATGTCAGTGTCTGGTTTGGATCTTCTAATGGAGGCTTCTCTACATTGGGCACTCGTGTGACCCCCCTAGATCACTGCTGCACGTGCCACAGCCACAACATGTATCCTTGGACGCTTATCTTCTAACTCCTTACCCTGTTTTTTCCATGATTTTCCTGCTATAAAACCGATCTTGTAATCTAGTGTGAATTTCTGACTCCCATCTACACAATGCTTCAGCTAAATTAACCTTCACCTCTGGAGGGGGAAGTATCTTTTGCTTCTGAGCTTCCTTCCACAACTTTTTTATTGCATCCAATTCTCTTTTCCTGTCCTGTTCTTTCATGCCACTCACCACCTGATAGGGAGAACATTCTCCTTGATCCCAACACGCTTTACCACATTCTAGTTCTATCTTTAACTATGCTCCCAAGTGAGATTGAATGTGAATGACTCCAACGGTCAGCTCAATGCCTCAGTGAAACAAGCTTCTAGACCATACGTCGTTGGTCCGGTTCCACTCTGGGGGTTAATTCCCAAGGACAAAGAGCCTTTTAATTCACGTTCACGTGTCACTTTTCCAACCCACACAAAAAACACAAATGTCAGGTGTCTGGAGTGTCCGTCCCGTCAACTGCGCTCCGAGTCCCAACCCAATTTTTTTTTCATATACAGTGCACTGTATATACAGCAATACAGCACTGTACTATGTAGTATCTGAAGCTTTTGTATTGATCCCCAGTAGTCCCTGTTTCCTAATTTCTGAAGAGGTTCCACATGAGTCCTATTATCAGTGCTATCATGCGCTCTCACGTGCTCTCACATGCTTGTGCCATATCATATGGTGGGTCATATAGTGTCATGAGATCATCATAAAGGAGTCTGTTTACTTGACAATATAAAAGGGGGTACCGAAGTAAACAATTCGGAGATCTTCACCATCGGGACCGCAAAACCTCCCTCTGACAATCTGCAGTGTTCGATTGATGCCTGACTGTTCTCTTCAATAAACATCTCTGATAACCCAGTCGGTGTCTACGAAGATTCCTTTCTCATCAGCACATCTCAGCTACCACCATAAGAAATTTACCACAAAATTGGCGTCATGAACAGGATCGGTTGGGGCTGTTGTCTTCTCCATCTGCTTCCACGGACCAACTCCCGATCCAACATTTTTTCTCACATATTGGGGTTCTGGTTGGTTCAGCTAAGCTTTTGGGGAGTAATTTAGACACCCCATAAAGATCGTTAATGTGTATGTATATTATTGTGCTGATGTTGGGGAACGCTTCTTCCAAAAAAAATTATGTTAAATTATATAAATTAAATTATGTTAAATACCTGAGCTATAACTCTGAAGTGGCATACTGTATTAGCTACAAATTCATTTGGCAATGATAAAAACGTCTTTAAAATGTTAAAAGACAAAGTATGACCTACTGAATAGGAAGCCCCTTACGGCCATGCGTTAGCATCAGTTAGCGTTAGCCGAACGGTACTACAAGTAGTTCAACCCAAACAAACTACATTTTGTAAAACTATTGCTAAAAAGCAACTTCTTGTGCTTTTAACTCAGCATTTTTTAAAAAAAAAAGATGTATTATATGAAACAAAATATCAGAGCCTACAAAAATAAAATCACAGCAGAAATATTGTCAGGGTTTCGGGGTTGTGTGGGGCACAATTGATGACAGCTGGCACTGTTGGCAGGCGCACCTGTAGGCAATTTACATCGGGCTGCCTATTTAAGCAGGTTGCGCCTGCCTGTCAGTGCCAGGGTGTTCTGTTTGTGTTGTGTGGCTGTGCTGTTAGTCTTGTCAGTGTGTCTGGTGGTCTCGAGGCTGTCTGTTCGTCTCCCTTGTCGTGTGCTCCTGCTCTGTGTCTCCTGGAGGGCTGCTCCTGCTGCTCTGTGTCTCCTGGAGGGCCACTCCTGCTGCTCTATGTCTCCTGGAGGGCCGCTCCAGCTTCGTGTCTCCTGGAGGGCCGCCCCTGTTCCCTCCGCGGTCCTAGAGAGCTGCCCTCGTGTCCTTTGTGTGCTCCGCAGCCCTGGAGGGCTACCCCTTTTCCCTGCGCCCTGGAGGGCCGTCCCTGTTCCCTGGGCCTTTCCGCAGCCCTGGAGGGCTGCCCTCGTGTGCTCCGTGTTCCTTGTGTTCTTTGTGTGCCCCCTCCCCCGTTAATAAAGTTTGTTTGACCATTTTACCACTGTGTCCTGGCCTGCGTTCGGGTCCTGATCACCCCCGTCCCTGACAAATATGCCTATAAACTTTTGGGTTTTTTTAAGTAAAAAAGCTAATATTTTTGGTCCACATGCTGTAGATCTCTGTAGCTGTATGTCTGTATGTATCTGAACGAGTTGTACAGAATCCTTTCTTGTACCAGGGTCTAGCTTCATGCTGAAAAGTCTTCCACAATCCAGGTAGGAATGTGGTGGCTCCAATAATAAAAACCTCTTCCAGGTCCATGTTCAAATTTAAAGAAAATTCTAAGGGCTTTTCTATCAATGCAGGATGTTTTGTCTCAATGTGGTGAAGCAGTTTCAGGGCTTCTTAACTTCCTGAGCTAACTGGGCAGAGCATATGAACATCTGGTTCATTTTGGTGAGGGCTAGCTTGTGTTGTTGATGCATGAAAATGACCAAACGGGACACCATGAATTGAAAATATAAGATATTTTGATAGAAAATATAAAGATGTCAATTAAATGAAACTTGAAAATACATATTTTAAATACATGTATTGAAATGCTACCCCTCTTGTTCCCCTTGTCCCTGATCCTTGCTTGGTGGCTTTGTCATCTCTGCCATAAATTGAAACCATAAATTGAAAATAAAGGATATTTTGATAGAAAATATGAAGACGTCAATTAAATGAAATACCAATTAGAAAATAGGTTCAACTTGAAAATACATATTTTAAATACATGTATTGAAATGTTACCCCTCTTCTTCCCCTTGTCCCTGATCCTTGCTTGGTGGCTTTGTCATCTCTGCCAGATCTTCATCAGTCAGCGGATGTGTGTGTGCATCAATCAGGGCATTAATGTCATCAGGAGTTATGTCATTAAAGCCGTCTCCTCCGAGCTGTTTAGCTAGATTCACAGCTGTACCTACCGCGGAGCGACGGATCTCGTTAACGGAGTCTCCGTTCGGGTTTTGCACTGCCTCTGGACACAGTTTTTTCCAGCAGGCATTCAAGGTTTCAGCTTTCATCTCCTGAATAGCCATCTGAATATTTTGGAGACATGAAGCAATGGAGTATCGACACCAGTAGTCCTTTAGTGAGAAATCTTGATCCGAGTCCACGGCATCAACAAGAGTCCAACGATCTTTTTGGGCCTTAAATTGTGCGGATAACGTTGGTATCCAGCGGAACATTCTTTTCCTGCAGTCATTAATCCACAAAGCTAAAGCAGACTCCATCCTTACGATGGTCTTGTGGCGGACAGTTAAAACCCTTTTTGCATCCTTGTTTAAACTTATTGTTGCTGTCCTCCTTACATTATTGTCCTCCTTTATGGAACAAAACAAAGATTCATTTATGCCGTGATGACGCCCAACAGCCGCATAGCTTCTACCTTCCTTCAGCAAGTTTAACTTTTTTTGCGATATTTAGCATCTTTGTCAGCAAGGTTGTCTATAGCCTGTCATTCAAAATCATTTCTGACATCCACATCCTAAGAACAAAACAAATAGACACGACGTTAGAATGATGTCAGGCAATTCCAGATTTTACTAACTGTGTCACAGTGGGAGTGTGGGTTCTTACATTTCTCTTGTAAAATAGAATGTAGCCCAACCTGCTCCGTTGTTCACAAACTTCAGCCCCATTTGTTGGATAGACAGTTGCGTCATTGAGCATCATCCAGGGGTCTGAAAAGTCATCTGAGCTCCTGTCTGGATAAATACAATCGCAGACATAGTGTCCTGAAAGAAGGGAGATTGTTGCAGTTAAGATTTTCGCTCTTTTGAAGGTCAGACAATTGTAAAGGTTACCTCTGTGTAATGTCCCGAGATGACTGATGACGCTGACCAGACTATAGCAGGCTGCACCCTTCAATAATGTTGAGAAAAGGAGATGTTGCTAACGCTCATATAAGATATTGTGTGGTAGGGATAGTTTTTACCTGTGCAGATTGAACTACGATGTCCCTCTGAAGCTTGACAGGGTCGGATATCTTTGAATTTGTAAAGAAACAAAATCGCTTCAGCTGGAGGATGAACACACTGCAGGAAAAGGTTGACAGTTGTCAGGTTGACAATTTCTGACTGTCATCTGTTGCAAAAACGCTTTGGACCACGATGTGATGTGGCTCACCGTGGTAGAGATTCCAAAGATGAACTGAGAACTGATCTACATCCTTCACACCACTCACACTTGAACAGAACTTCTTCCTCCTGTTAAAACAACGCAAAGACAACAGGCAGCGTTAGAAGAGGCAGAGAACAAGAAAAAAATCAAACAGAACCAACTGTGCTCACATGACAGGATGAGGACCGGCAGAACTCACCGTAAAGTACCTCTGCATCATCTCCTCTACCGTTGCTCCAGGTATCACATCCAGAGACAAGTTTGTATATTGGAGCTTCCTCACGCTCTTTATATTGCAGCTTCATAGTAAAGAAACATTTGACATTAAAATGACATTAGCATCATGCTTCTGACAATAGCAGCCACGCAAGACTGCGCTTTTACCTCTTGCATTTTCTGACAGAGTTGACGCAAAAATCCATGTGCTTTTTCACAGGGCAGACGATGCTCTGAAGGCTTTGCTCTGATGCGGCTCTCATTGCCATGCTAATCTGATCCAGGACCGTGGTCAGGAACTCATGAGCGTCCTGCAAACACAAGACCAGGGCGTCTGACTTCCAGCTGGGATGACGAGAGACAATGAACTAAGTGAAATCAGCCAACTCACATGCTGGAGGTTTCCCATGAAAGCAGGAGCATTCATACTGACGGCCAGTTTGAATGACAGAAGGAGCTTGACTTTAGCTTTTTGGTCTGTTGAGGTGTGGCTTTTCCTCAGCTTTAATAGCTCCTTTAGCATTTTGGCTCCAGGGACGTGTCTCCAATCCTTCTCCAATGAACTGATATCATTCATAAAGTCAGTCAAAATCAGGAGACTCTGCAAGCTGGAGTTCATGTAGCAGGTCTGGCCGATGTTCGGAAGCCTACAATGATACCAGAATAACGACTTACCACTGACTGACCATACGGGGCCGATCGGATGGGAGGAACATCTGGTGGATATACTCACCCAAACGATTGAACAGTCAAAAATGTGTTCGCAGGTGTCATTTCAGCCCTGGGAAATTTGTGACCGATCTCCTCTGACCTGGTAGATCTCTCCTCTGAAAATGTCACCTTTCTTAAAATACTGTTCGTGTTATTATCTTTCTGAGCCTTGTAAAGGATGTTCCTCGGTACTGCCTTCATTTCTTCTGGTTCTTGTATTTTTTCTTGGTTTTTCTTGAGTGCAGAAGGAAAAGGTCTGTTGAATAAAGTCATTGCCAGTTAGAGTTGGCATTGGAAACACTTTAAAATTGACAGGTTACTTTCTACAAAAATGGGAAGTACAGTGTTTGAGAGTTTAATTGTAAATGACCAGTTTTTAGTACAACATTGGGATCCTATCTGTCCCATTTATTTCAATCCTGAGCCAATATATGCTGACCTGGTTGGATTGGTCTGTTTGAGCAGGTTTTCTGAGTTGCTGTTTATTTTTTCCGAGTTGCCCGTCTGGGGGTTGCGGGATGAATGAGGGTTGTTCCTTGGCACCTCCTTTTCTTCGGGTGTTATTTTAGATTTGAAAGGCCTGTACAACAAATCCATTACAAATTATCATTCTTTAAAGGTTATTTGCAACATTTTTGGAGTTGTTAAAGGTCACTTTCCCTTTAACATCGGGGACATTTTTTGTTATAATTTACCTCCAACAAGGAGGTTCTGTGATAGTTTTGAATACATGAAATCTTCAGAAAATGTTGATAATGGGACAAGAAGCAGTTGAACAAAGTGAATTTTGGTTCTGAATTCTGGAGAGACTTTGCCTCTTCGAGGATAAAGGCCATGATCATAAAGTAACCTCCAATTATGTAACCTTGTGTTATTCTGCCTATTTAATATTCTGCAGATTCTGGTTAATTTTTACAATTATTTTTAGTTGAACAACCTCCATTAAAATAAGTCAACTCAGATCTTTCTCTCCACACAGCTGCTTCTTTAGTTTATGAGACAATATGGAGCCAGTTTTTAATTCCCTAAAATTTGAAAGCCAGTAGGAGTTTAATTGATATTTATAATTCAAGATAGAAAAAAGGAAGCAAAAAAACAGCAATGCTTACACTGAATATGGTGATGGCTCTATAATGGTGTCTGGGGAAGAACACTGAGAAAACACAAAAAGGCCATGATGTCTCAAATCAAACGTATCCAACTCTAATTTTCTGAACATGACTTCAGTTCTGTTGAACATACCATGCAGCATGAAAACAAGCTGTGCCACCAAGGCGTCTTTTCATGTGTGTCTTCGCCATCGAGACAAGATACGGTGGCTCCCTCGTAGGTATCGCTAAACAGAAATTGTCTTTAGGGTCTTGTTAGACCAAATAAACTGACAATTACAGAAAGTCACAGGCTACTTCAGTGGCCTTGTGTAATAGAATTTAACGGTACACCACTAACAAGTTAAATTCTTGTCTGGTTCAAACTTTTGTTGGGGACTTTCTTTACTGGTTGTTACTGATTGTGATTAAGTTATGCTTCAAACTTATAACACTAAAATTAGATAATCCATTTAGAAAAAAATGAAATACATTTCCTTAATACAACAAATATTGACATTACATGTAACTGTCTCCAAATTATTTGTTTTTCAATTAATTTTAATACCTTTTTTTGGAGTTCTTATTGGGAGATGCACTTTTCTAAACACAAAGAAAAGGAACATTGAGAATAATAGGATTTTCATTTATACAAAAAAATGACAACAGAAAAATGTGTCTATACATAAAACATACCTTTTCTCGAAAAAGAAGCTTTAAGTACTTCCAAATCTTCATAATGATTGTATGAATATATATTATATGCTGGATTGAGGAGGGGAGGCTGTAGTATTGCTGAATTGTCTGAATTTAATTATATATGTTAACTGTTCATATTGTTTTTCCCCAACACATCAAAGTGGATATTGCTTTGTTTAAATCAGAGTCTGGCATTGAATCAAAGACAATTTTTCAACCTTTGAAAAAGTTTTTATTTTGTCATTTTATATTTGTCCACCTTTACATTAATAGCAATATCGAACCCAACAAAATAACAGGGTGAAGGTGCCGAAATGCACAAAAGTGAAGCTTTCCTTATTTTCTAAATGATGAATCCAGAACCAAAGTGCAGGAAGCTCATTTCCCCACATATTGTGTGTTGTACCCAAAACTAATCAAATATTAATTGGAATATGTGTCAACCACATATATTGCTTGTCTCGCATACGTGTATAGTTGTGTGTATGGAAAAGAGCGACACACTTTCACATATTTTTATTGCAGCTTGTCAGTTTTTGACATAAAAGTTCAACAAAATCACATCCTTTGGTCACTAGCCGTGACGCTCAAAGCTGAGTAAACCTCAGGTACACGTTGTCATCTGGGCAAAGCTGATAGGAAAGATCTGAGAGAGTAAAACATGGAGGGCTAGGTTTTGTTGTTGATGCATGAAAATGACCAAACTGGACACCATAAATTGAAAATACCGTATTTTCATGATCATAAATCCCTCAAACAGCCCTTTGAAATTGTGGCTGCACTTTTTTTTTTTAAAAATCCTCACTTTGCTAGTAGAGTGATTTTAGTAGTCATCATGTAGCAAATACTTGTTGTACACACTCAGACCCTAAAAACCATGGAAAATCAAACACTGGCATAAATTCTTCTGATAAATGTTTGACTTGCCAGTTTTGTTGGAGCTCACAAGGCCACAGCTTGATAAGCACCTGTTAGCAAATGTGTTGCGCTCTACTAATGACATTAAAGCTCCTTACAAAGACTTGAACAGACCTCAATTGCTTGTAAGATTTTACATGAAGTTGTTTGAAGGTCCGTTTTTGACACAAAGCAACACATTTCCCCCGATATCCCAGTATAACCAGTCCCATTCAGCCACCCTGGATGTGCATGTGTAACTGTATAAGTATAAAGGCAACGCCTGCAAATGAGCTTTATTGATTTGTGACAGCGTTTTTCCAGACATTGATTATTTGAGCACTGGTTCTGATTTCAAACTTGTTGCTGCTTCATCACCATTTGGTAAAATTCAGGATGATTTTTTCTTTTGGATTTGGAATATAACATCCAATACCTGCAAAGTCGGCAGCGTGTTAGAGATTGTAAAAATACAACAGAGATTAAAGAAGTGCTTGCAGTGAACTGACCAACATCAGGTCTAATTAGTTGGCCATCTGGCGTCCTGACCAGTAGCTCCCAGTATGTACGGTCTTTATCACTTCCAGCCAAGCCGTTGACACTCTCCAAGTATGGACCGTAGTTTGAGTCTTCCGTGTAGGTGAACCTGGCAGAAGAACCATCTGACTGACTAATATTTCACCTATCTTTGACTAACATACATAAAACCCTAATGAGTCCCCCCCCCCCCCCCCCCCCCCCCCCCCCCAATGTAGATAGTCTTAAGGAACTTCCCAAGTGATTAGCTGGCCTGGCAGTGTAGAGAGAGAGAGAGAGAACCCAAAGAGGACAAAAACAACACTGACTTCTGAAGTATGAGTAATATGTGACATTCTTACGTAAACCCTGCATTGGAGTTCATGAGTCTGTTGAGTCCACCCAACAGGATCCCTCTGTAGACTGTGCCGGTGCTGTAGTTCAAAAGAGGCTTGTTGTTCAGGTTGTCCTGCACCACCACAGCAAAGGGAACTGAAACATTGTCCGATGGCTGAGCTGCATGAAAAGAATGAGACGTTTTCACATCCAGTTAAAGATTAAAGGGTTGGAGTTGTGTTGTAAGTCCCTGTGAGGCTAACATTCAGGTCGAGCCGCAGGAAGTACCAACAGCAGCGCTACGGAGAGCAGAAGGAGCTTCATCATCATGGCTGCTTGGTGGGCGACAGAGCTCAGCTCAGCTGTCCGGCTCCATTTTTATTCTCATCCGCAATGTTTACACTGCCAGCTTGCTTGATCTGACTGGAAATACTGATAAGGTTTTCCATAAACTCTGCTCAAACATCCAACAATGGAGACAGGGGAGGGGTTTTTGTACAATTTGGGTGAATCAAGATTGTGTACCCTCCCTGTGACCACAAACGGCACAAAGTGGTTAAAAAGACAAGAAGCCGGGTTAGTCAAGGTTTCTGTGAGCAGTTGTCCTCTAACAACTTTTGTAACGTCTGTGTTGGGATTTCTGGTTTGTGTCTGTCTTTGGCCTGCAGGGTGTGGTGTTGAGCACAATTGGGTGCAGCTGGCACTGCAGGCGGGCGCACCTGTAGGCAATTTACATCTTGCTGCCTATTTAAGCAGATTGTGCCTGTCAGTGCCGGGGTGTCTGTTCGTGTGGGGAGAGTGTCTGTTTGTCTAGTGTGGGTGTTTGTAAGGGTGTCTGTTTGTGGTGAAGCTGTTTGGTCGCTTCCCCTGTCATGTGTTGGTGCTCTGCGTTTCCTAGAGGGTGGCTCCTGTTCCCGTGCTTCCAGATTCCCTGGAGGACCGCTCCTGTTCCTGTTGCCCTGGAGGGCTGCTCCTGATCCCAAGCCTCTGGTTTTTCTGGAGGGCCGCTCCTGCTCCCCTTGCAGTCTAGGAGGACTGCCCCTGTCTTCAGTGTCTCGGGGCACATTCACGGTCTTCGAGCAGTTGCTGGACCGGTGAGTGTGCCGCGTTGGACTCCTGAGTTCTCTGCAGTCCAGGGGGACTGCTCCGGGTTGAGGACTCACCGGTGTTCCGAGTTCCCAGCAGTCCAGGGGGACTTCGTCTGGTGTGGGGACTCGCCGATGGACCTGTGATGGGCGGACGCTGCCTCTCGATTCCCCTGCGGTCCAGGAGGACTGTTTTCTGTCGTCACTGTGTGCTCCCCTTCCCTGTAAATAAAACTGTTTTGACCACTCCACCATGATGTCCTGGCCTGCGTTCGGGTCCTGTACTCCCACGTATCGTAACAGTCTGATTGAAAATACCAGGGGATGAAATGAATCCCTGTGGTAAACGTGCATATCATAATTGTCTGCCTTTATATGTAAATGAAAAGATGTCACGCATAGCAGGGTCAAGTGGGAGACAGAAAAATGCATTAGCCAGGTCAATACATGTGAACCACTTATGGGAAGGAGACAAAGCTGATATCACAGTATATGGGTTGGGAACTGGCACTGTGGGTGTTGTCACAATAGAATGAATATGTCTCAAATCATGAGCCATCCTATATTTCCCTTTTTCCTGCTTCTCAACTGGCAAAATAGGAGTATTCCATGCTGAATTGGAATACTCAAAAACCCCAGAGGTTAACAGCCCTTCTATTGTCTCCACTCAGCCGGTGGTCTGTGTTTATATTAACTCTGCCAGATAGGGGTGTAATCCGAGACTCTGAATGACACAGGGTCAATAGTGGGACACAGCCCCACATCTGTCGGGCCAGAGGACCACAAGGTTTCCGGAAGTGAATTTAAAATATGTACACTGGATGATCAGTCTTTTCTCTCCCATGAAACCTCTAAATTTATCGATGTTGTAAGATTACAGAATTAGTAGTTATGTGCATTATCTTGTAACTCTTTTCTGAAGCAGAATATAACAAGCCAGGAATCTGAGTAAAGCTCCAGTCCTTGACACCCTTTAACCTTTTTATCATAAGACCAAGGTCCTTTGCCTGATGTTCAGCATGGATGGCAAGGGTAACGTGGGGAGACGCTTCCTCAGCCATCTCATACCACTCATTTTGTTCAGCAGTGAAGTCAACCTGCGCAGCCACACTCTCAGGCCCGACAAACAAACAGGGTGATGTAATCATCCAGAAATTTCCCTGAAGCTTTTCTCTAACCACATCCTGATACACCTCATTATTCTCAGTCATAAAATAGGGTGACATGATAGGGATCGACTGGCGCGACAAAAGGACTTAGCATTGACAACCAGGACCTCCAGCTCTGAAACAATGCCACAACACCGACACCAGGTGAGTTCTCAGGCTCAAGTTCTCCCCAATAATCTCCACCCACATCCCCTGTTGTGGAGAGGGTGTCGGACCCATCAACATTTGTCCCTTCACACCTTGGTATGGAATAGAGCAGTTCAGTTTCATTCCATTGGGAAATTGCACAACAAGACCTTTGTCTCCGCACAGAATAGCTGCTCCCGTCCTCACAAGGAGATCTCGCCCCAACAGGTTGATAGGGCAATGTGGTGAAATCACAAAGGGTGCAACACAGTCTGTCCAGTAAAATTAGTCAACTAATGGCACAGAAAACGGCAGTCTCTCTGGGCTTCCTGAGAACACACAAGCTCGACGCTGTCAGATGAAATCAGCTCCGGTGATAAATTCCATGAGATAGTGGAATAGCGGGCTCCTGAGTCAACCAAGAAAGAATGCCCTCTTCCCTGCACCGTCATGCGGACGAGGGGGTCTGCCAGTGCCTCGTCCGCAGGGGCCGCTGGGCCCCATCACTGCAACTCATCGTAGGGCCAGTTTCCCATTGGGAATTGGCCTTGTGGAGCAACCTCAGGTTTTGGAGCACGATATTGAGGTCTTCCCCTTCCTCTGCTTCCACGGTTTGGCTGGGAGAAGAAAGGGGTTTTGGGCAAGGTCCGAATGTTGGACCACTGCCTGGTACATCCTGATAGTTGCGATATGGACAGTCCTTTCGCCAATGACCATACCCTTTCAGGCGTGACACTGATCTCAGCCTAAGTACCCACCTACCAAACCGTATCCCTGCCTGCCGCGTTTCTCACGTATGCCTTCCCTCGGACTGACCCAATACGGGTTTATCGGAGCAAAATCTTGCTGCGGACCTAACGGATCTGGCTGCACCTGCCGAGGAAACTGCTTCCCTTCGTTTATCATTAAGCTTTTTCCTTTTGCCTCATCTAACTGCATTTTTTGGCGATGTTCCTGCGCTGTCACCACTCCCTCTTTCTTTCCCTGTTGTTTAACTTTAAATGTATTGATGTGATGAGAGAGATGTCTCTCCTAGACATCAGCTGTGCTGTCTGGAAGGTCAGGATTTCCTTTCGAGGCTTCTTTCACTGATTGTGGAAGTCCTAAAATTATTGCCTGACGGAACAAAGTGGTGTGTAGATTATCTGAGCCAGGATGGCACCCTGTGGCACACATCCATTCCTCTTTACACCTTGTAAGGAACCCATGTGCCGACTCACTTTCCTCCCACTTAAATCTTAAGTTCTGCATTGCTCCTGGAGATACTGGAAATATCTGTCTCATAGCTTCACCAACCCTGGTTGCACAAGGCCCAAAACGTGCAGCATTAGGTCTGTCTTTAATGTCTGCTGCTACTTCAACTTTATCCAAATCCCAGAGAGACACTTGTCTCCCTAAAATTCCTCGAAAGTCTCCCATCGCCAGCTGCATGCTCTGTGTTAAACTAAAAAGGCGCGACATCCACTTGCCGCCTCCCTCGGAGGGTGGGGGCATCTTATCCACCAAACAATTAATGTCTGTGATAGCAAATGGAACATACTGGTTCCTGTCCTCCTCTTTTCTGTATCAGAGGGGCCTGGAACTGCGGCATTCCTGAAACAGGCCCCTTACTTCGCCCCTTACTTTGACCCACCTCCTCATTGTTTATGGCCCCTGTCAGTGGTAAACCTCTATACTCACACTCACTCTCTTCCCATGATTCTGATTCATAATTTTCCATAAATGAACCTGGATCTTTTTCATATAATTCTGTCTGAGATTCAACCGGCTCTTGAATCTCCAATTCCCCAATGAATGTACCTGGAAGTTTGAGGGTATCTGTCTTACTCTCGCACTCCTCTTTATCACTGCCTTAAATCAGTCTTGCTTTCTCCTCCCTACACTCAGCCCTTGCAAATCCTCCTGAGGGATCAGCTCTTTTCACTCGTTTTATTTGATTAGTAGATGTTTTAAAGACATTTGATGCAGATTTTTTACTGTCCTGTTTTTTTAAATGTAGTTTGTTGGTAGATTTTCGGGCGAACCACCTGGCATTCCTCTCTAAATTCATTTTTTCCTAACTTATCTCCAACCTCTCCCTGTCCCTGTTTGATCATTCTAACCTGTCTCCAAAGTTCCCACACTGTCTCACGTAACTCCTGCAGTTCTTCATCCTTGTCCACATCTAACTGACCACTATTAATAGTCAAAACTGGCAATTGATATGGCGGTGGGGAAGTGGTAGTAGGTAATGATGGATAAAGGGTGGTGTTAAATGTCAGTGTCTGGTTTGGATCTTCTAATGGAGGCTTCTCTACATTGGGCACTCGTGTGACCCCCCTAGATCACTGCTGCACGTGCCACAGCCACAACATGTATCCTTGGACGCTTATCTTCTAACTCCTTACCCTGTTTTTTCCATGATTTTCCTGCTATAAAACCGATCTTGTAATCTAGTGTGAATTTCTGACTCCCATCTACACAATGCTTCAGCTAAATTAACCTTCACCTCTGGAGGGGGAAGTATCTTTTGCTTCTGAGCTTACTTCCACAACTTTTTTATTGCATCCAATTCTCTTTCCCTGTCCTCTTCTTTCATGCCACTCACAACCTGATCAGGAGTCACTATCAGTGCTATCATGCGCTCTCACGTGCTCTCACATGCTTGTGCCATATCATATGGTGGGTCATATAGTGTCATGAGATCATCATAAAGGAGTCTGTTTACTTGACAATATAAAAGGGGGTACCGAAGTAAACAATTTGGAGATCTTCACCATCGGGACCGCGAAACCTCCCTTGGTTGATGCCTGACTGTTCTCTTCAATGAACATCTCTGATAACCCAGTCGGTGTCTACGACGATTCCTTTCTCATCAGCACATCTCAGCTACCACCATAAGAAATTTACCACAAAATTGGCGTCGTGAACAGAATCGGTTGTCTTCTCCATCTGCTTCCTCGGACCAACTCCCGATCCAAGCCGGCAAGTAAAGTGAACATTTTTTCACATATTGGGGTTCTGGTTGGTTCGGCTAAGCTTTTGGGGAGTAATTTAGACACACCGTAAAGATCGTTAATGTGTATGTATATTATTGTACTGATGTTGGGGAACGCTTCTTCCAAAAAAAATTATGTTAAATTATATAAATTAAATTATGTTAAATACCTGAGCTATAACTCTGATGAAGTGACTTATTAGCTACAAATTCATTTGGCAATGATAAAAACGTCTTTAAAATGTTAAAAGACAAAGTATGACCTACTGAATAGGAAGCCCCTTACGGCCATGCGTTAGCATCAGTTAGCGTTAGCCGAATGGTACACAACACAGCATAAACCTTAGCGGCAAAGCAATAAAAATATGCATATCTGATAATTCATCCAACCTTTCAGAAGCTCCACAGCGTTTGGATTTGTCTGGAGTTTTTTTTTTTTTAAAAAGCAAAACATTAAAATACTAAATTGTCTTCGTTTGAGTGAAAACAAGTTCAAATGAGGTTACGAATTATGTCCATCCGAGGGCGCCATTGCCTCCCACCTGGTACTGGGTTCAGCTCAACCGGACAGATGCTTTTCATTTTTCTGTCACTACTCAATATTCTTAAACAGTGTGTTTACAGGGATGAATAAATATCGTAAATGTGTGGTTTTTGTTGTTGTTTTTTTAAAATAAAGTTTTCTAAAATGCCAGGGGTTTTTCTTTGTCTCATAACCGTGTGGTTGAGCTAGCACAACACTGCCCCCACCATTTCCGGTGGCGCAACAACGTCTGATAGCGTGTTTGGCGGGAAGAAAAATGTCCATAAAATCAACGTAAAGTATTAATCAGTGCGTATTAATCCACAGACAAACACGTGGAATTTGTTATCAAGTCAACTATACTCAGTGATGTCGAAGCTACTTTGTAGCTCATAACACTACAACCCAAACCCAAACAAACTACATTTTGTAAAACTATTGCTAAAAAGCAACTTCCTTTGCTTTTAACTCAGCATTTAAAAAAAAGATGTATTATATGAAACAAAATATCATAGCCTACAAAAATAAAATCACAGCAGAAATATGCCTATAAACCTTTGTTTGTTTGTTTTTAAAGTAAAAAAGCTAATATTTTTGGTCCACATGCTGTAGATCTCTGTAGCTGTATGTCTGTATGTATCTGAACGAGTTGTACAGAATCCTTTCTTGTACCAGGGTCTAGCTTCATGCTGAAAAGTCTTCCACAATCCAGGTAGGGATGTGGTGGCTCCAATAATAAAAACCTCTTCCAGGTCCATGTTCAAATTTAAACAAAATTCTAAGGGCTTTTCTTTCAATGCAGGATGTTTTGTCTCAATGTGGTGAAGCAGTTTCAGGGCTTCTTAACTTCCTGAGAAGGGGCACTCTCCAGCACTCCCTCTAAGGACTCCAAAAAGGGTGGATACGCTGAACTGCTGTTTGGACCATAGGCACAAACAACAGTCAGGATCCGTCCCCCCACCCGAAGGCGAAGGGAGGCTACCCTCTCATCCACCGGGGTAAACTCCAATACACAGGCACTGAGCTGGGGAGCAACCAGAATTGCCACCCCTGCTCGTCACCTCTCACCATCGGCAACTCCAGAGTGGTAGAGAGTCCAACCCCTCTCAAGAAGACTGGTTCCAGAGCCCTTGCCGTGCGTCGAGGTGAGGCCAACTATATCTAGTCGGAACTTCTCAACCTCGCGCACCAACTCAGGCTCCTTTCCCACCAGAGAGGTGACATTCCATGTCCCTAGAGCCAGTTTGTGCAGCCGGGAATCAGACCGCCAAGGTCCCTGCCTCCGGCTGCTACCCAAAACACAATGCACCCGACCCCCTTGGCCCCTCCTGCAGGTGGTGAGCCCACGGGAAGGGGGTCCCATGTTGCCTCTTCGGGCTGCCCCCGGCCGGACTCCATGGGCAGAGGTACGGCCACCAGGCGCTCGCCAACGTGCCCCACCCCCAGGCCTGGCTCCAGGAGGGGGCCCCGGTGACCCGCATCCGGGCAAGGGAAACTTGGTACCAATGTTGTTATTCATCATCAGGGGGTCTGGGCTACGCTTCGTCTGATCCCTCACCTAGGACCTGTTTGCCATGGGTGGCCCTACCAGGGGCATATAGCCCCAGACAACGGAGCTCCTGGGATCATTGGGACACGCAAACCCCTCCACCACGATAAGGTGGCAGCCCAGGGAGGGGCCAAACAAACTACATTTTGTAAAACTATAGCTAAAAAGCAACTTCCTTTGCTTTTAACTCAGCATTTTTAAAAAAAGATGTATTATATGAAACAAAATATCATAGCCTACAAAAATAAAATCACAGCAGAAATATGCCTATAAACCTTTGTTTGTTTGTTTTTAAAGTAAAAAAGCTAATATTTTTGGTCCACATGCTGTAGATCTCTGTAGCTGTATGTCTGTATGTATCTGAACGAGTTGTACAGAATCCTTTCTTGTACCAGGGTCTAGCTTCATGCTGAAAAGTCTTCCACAATCCAGGTAGGGATGTGGTGGCTCCAATAATAAAAACCTCTTCCAGGTCCATGTTCAAATTTAAACAAAATTCTAAGGGCTTTTCTTTCAATGCAGGATGTTTTGTCTCAATGTGGTGAAGCAGTTTCAGGGCTTCTTAACTTCCTGAGCTAACTGGGCAGAGCATATGAACATCTGGTTCATTTTGGTGAGGGCTAGCTTGTGTTGTTGATGCATGAAAATGACCAAACGGGACACCATAAATTGAAAATATAAAATATTTTGATAGAAAATATAAAGACATCAATTAAATGAAATACAAATAAGAAAATAGGTTCAACTTGAAAATACATATTTTAAATACATGTATTGAAATGCTACCCCTCTTCTTCTTCCCCTTGTCCCTCATCCTCGCTTGGTGGCTTTGTCATCTCTGCCAGATCTTCATCAGTCAGCGGATGTGTGTGCGCATCAATCAGGGCATTAATGTCATCAGGAGTTATGTCATTAAAGCCGTCTCCTCCGAGCTGTTTAGCTAGATTCACAGCTGTACCTACCGCGGAGTGACCGATCTCGTTAACGGAGTCTCCGTTCGGGTTTTGCACTGCCTCTGGCCACAGTTTTTTCCAGCAGGCATTCAAGGTTTGAGCTTTCATCTCCTGAATAGCCATCTGAATATTTTGGAGACATGAAGCAATGGAGTACCGACGCCAGTAGTCCTTTAGTGAGAAATCTTGATCCGAGTCCACAGCATCAACAAGATGTTGCAGGGTGTAACAAGAGTCCAACGATCTTTTTGGGCCTTAAATTGTGCGAATAATGTTGGTATCCAGCGGAACGTTCTCTTCCTGCAGTTGTTAATCCACAAAGCTAAAGCAGACTCCATCCTTACGATGGTCTTGTTGCGGACAGTTACAACCCTTTTTGGATCCTTGTTTAAACTTATTGCTGCTGTCCACCTTATGTTATTGTCCTCCTTAAGGAACAAACCGAAGATTCATTTATGCCGTGATGATGCCCGACAGCCGCATAGCTTCTACCTTCCTTCAGCAAGTTTAACTTTTTCGGCGATATTTAGCATCTTTGTCAGCAAGGTTGTCTATAGCCTGTCATTCAAAATAATTTCTGTCATCCACATCCTAAGAACAAAACAAATAGACACGGCGTTAGAATGATGCCAGGCAATTCCAGATTTAATAACTGTGTCACAGTGGGAGTGTGGGTTCTTACATTTCTCTTGTAAAATAGAATGTAGCCCAACCTGCTCCGTTGTTCACAAACTTCAGCCCCATTTGTCGGATAGACAGTTGCGTCATTGAGCATCATCCAGGGGTCTGAAAAGTCATCTGAGCTCCTGTCTGGATAAATACAATCGCAGACATAGTGTCCTGAAAGAAGGGAGATTGTTGCAGTTAAGATTTTAGCTCTTTTGAAGGTCAGACAATTGTAAAGGTTACCTCTGTGTAATGTCCCGAGATGACTGATGACGCTGACCAGACTGTAGCAGGCTGCACCCTTCAATAATGTTGAGAAAAGGAGATGTTGCTAACGCTCATATAAGATATTGTGTGGTAGGGATACTTTTTACCTGTGCAGATCGAACTATGATGTCCCTCTGAAGCTTGACAGGGTCGGATATCTTTGAATTTGTAAAGAAACAAAATCGCTTCAGCTGGAGGATGAACACACTGCAGGAAAAGGTTGACAGTTGTCAGGTTGACAATTTCTGACTGTCATCTGTCGCAAAAACGCTTTGGACCACGATGTGATGTGGCTCACCGTGGTAGAGATTCCAAAGATGAACTGAGAACTGATCTACATCCTTCACACCACTCACACTTGAACAGAACTTCTTCCTCCTGTTAAAACAACGCAAAGACAACAGGCAGCGTTAGAAGAGGCAGAGAACAAGAAAAAAATCAAACAGAACCAACTGTGCTCACATGACAGGATGAGGACCGGCAGAACTCACCGTAAAGTACCTCTGCATCATCTCCTCTACCGTTGCTCCAGGTATCACATCCAGAGACAAGTTTGTATATTGGAGCTTCCTCACGCTCTTTATATTGCAGCTTCATAGTAAAGAAATATTTGACATTAAAATGACATTAGCATCATGCTTCTGACAATAGCAGCCACGCAAGACTGCACTTTTACCTCTTGCATTTTCTGACAGAGTTGACGCAAAAATCCATGTGCTTTTTCACGGGGCAGACGATGCTCTGAAGGCTTTGCTCTGATGCGGCTCTCATTGCCATGCTAATCTGATCCAGGACCGTGGTCAGGAACTCATGAGCGTCCTGCAAACACAAGACCAGGGCGTCTGACTTCCAGCTGGGATGACGAGAGACAATGAACTAAGTGAAATCAGCCAACTCACATGCTGGAGGTTTCCCATGAAAGCAGGAGCATTCATACTGACGGCCAGTTTGAATGACAGAAGGAGCTTGACTTTAGCTTTTTGGTCTGTTGAGGTGTGGCTTTTCCTCAGCTTTAATAGCTCCTTTAGCATTTTGGCTCCAGGAACGTTTCTCCAATCCTTCTCCAATGAACTGATATCTTTCATAAAGTCAGTCAAAATCAGGAGACTCTGCAAGCTGGAGTTCATGTAACAGGTCTGGCCGATGTTCGGAAGCCTACAATGATACCAGAATAACGACTTACCACTGACTGACCATACCGGGCCGATCGGATGGGAGGAACATCTGGTGGATATACTCACCCAAACGATTGAACAGTCGAAAATGTTTTTGCAGGTGTCGTTTCAGCCCTGGGAAATTTGTGACCGATCTCCTCTGACCTGGTAGATCTCTCCTCTGAAAATGTCACCTTTCTTAAAATACTGTTCGTGTTATCTTTCTGAGCCTTGCAAAGGATGTTCCTCGGTACTGCCTTCATTTCTTCTGGTTCTTGTATTTTTTCTTGGTTTTTCTTGAGTGCAGAAGGAAAAGGCCTGTTGAATAAAGTCACTGCCAGTTAGAGTTGGCATTGGAAACATTTTAAAATTGGCAGGTTACTTTCTATACAAAAGGGAAGTACAGTGTTTGAGAGTTTAATTGTAAATGACCAGTTTTTAGTCCAACATTGGGAACCTATCTGTCCCATTTATTTCAATCCTGAGCCAATCTATGCTGACCTGGTTGGATTGGTCTGTTTGAGCAGGTTTTCTGAGTTGCTGTTTATTTTTTCTGAGTTGCCGGTCTGGGGGTTGCGGGTGGAATGAGGGTTGTTCCTTGGCACCTCCTTTTCTTCTGGTGTTATTTTAGATTTGAAAGGCCTGTACAACAAATCCATTAAAAATTATCATTCACTTGAGATTTTTTAAAGGTTATTTGCAACATTTTTGGAGTTGTTAAAGGTCACTTTCCCTTTAACATCGGGTACATTTTTTGTTATAATTTACCTCCAACAAGGAGGTTCTGTGATAGTTTTGAATACATGAAATCTTCAGAAAATGTTGATAATGGGACAAGAAGCAGTTGAACAAAGTGAATTTTGGTTCTGAATTCTGGAGAGACTTTGCCTCTTCGAGGATAAAGGCCATGATCATAAAGTAACCTCCAATTATGTAACCTTGTGTTATTCTGCCTATTTAATATTCTGCAGATTCTGGTTAATTTTTACAATTGTTTTTTAGTTGAACAACCTCCATTAAAATAAGACAACTCAGATCTTTCTCTCCACACAGCTGCTTCTTTAGTTTATGAGACAATATGGAGCCAGTTTTTAATTCCCTAACATTTTAAAGCCAGTAGGAGTTTAATTGATATTTATAATTCAAGATAGAAAAAAGGAAGCAAATAAACAGGAATGCTTACACTGAATATGGTGATGGCTCTATAATGGTGTCTGGGGAAGAACACTGAGGAAACACAAAAAGGCCATGATGTCTCAAATCAAACGCATCCAACTCTAATTTTCTGAACATGACTTCAGTTCTGTTGAACATACCATGCAGCATGAAAACAAGCTGTGCCACCAAGGCGTCTTTTCATGTGTATCTTCATCATCGAGACAAGATACGGTGGCTCCCTCGTAGGTATCGCTAAACAGAAATTGTCTTTAGGGTCTTGTTAGACCAAATAAACTGACAATTACAGAAAGTCACAGGCTACTTCAGTGGCTTTGTGTAATAGAATTTAACGGTACGCCACTAACAAGTTAAATTCTTGTCTGGTTCAAACTTTTGTTGGGGACTTTCTTTACTGGTTGTTACTGATTGTGATTAAGTTATGCTTCAAATTTATAACACTAAAATTAGATAATCCATTTAGAAAAAAATGGATTACATGTGACTTTCTACAAAAAAATTCATTTTGTTACCTTTTTTTGGAGTTCTTATTAGGAGATGCACTTTTCTAAACACAAAGAAAAGGAACATGAGAATAATAGGTTTTTCATTTATACAAAAAAATGACAACAGAAAAATGTGCCTGTACATAAAACATACCTTTTCTCCAAAAATAAACTTTAAGTACTTCCAAATCTTCATAATGATTATATGAATATATATTATATGCTGGATTGGGGAGGGGAGGCTGTAGTATTGCTGAATTGTCTGAATTTAATTATATATGTTAACTGTTAATATTGTTTTTCCCCAACACATCAAAGTGTATATTGCTTTGTTTAAATCAGAGTCTGGTATTGAATCAAAGACAATTTTTCAACCTTTAAAGAAGTTTTTATTTTGTCATTTTAGATTTGTCCACCTTTACATTAACAGCAATATCGAACCCAACAAAATAACAGGGTGAAGATGCCTAAATGCACAAAAGTGAAGCTTTCCTTATTTTCTAAATGATGAACCCAGAACCAAAGTGCAGGAAGCTCATTTCCCCACATATTGTGTGCTATACCCAAAACTAATAAAAAATTAATTCGAATATGTGTCTGCCACATATATTGCTTGTCTCGCATACGTGTATAGTTGTTTGTATGGAAAAGAGCAACACACTTTCACATATTTTTATTGCAGCTTGTCAGTTTTTGACATAAAAGTTCAACAAAATCACATCCTTTGGTCACTCGCCGTCACGCTCAAAGCTGAGTAAACCTCAGGTACACGTTGTCATCTGGGCAAAGCTGATAGGAAAGATCTGAGAGAGTAAAACATGGATTTAATCATATGATAAACATTTTCAGCACCTGCAGCCTAAATCTGGTTATTGGGAGAACATTGATGAAGTCCTTCTAAAAGATGCCTAGATGGTACTAAAGGTTTCACCAATAAGTGACTTATTATGGTCTGTTAGGGGCCAAATTATCCACATTTCCCACATATATTTATCATGAGTGCAGTTCACTTACTGATAGGTCTCACTTCTTTCCCCTCTGGGGTGTAGAGAAGTGTCTCCCAGAATCTCTTGTTATCCCCTTTCACTCCATTTACTTCCGCCACGTACGGTCCACTGCCGGGCACGCTCTTGGTTTCAAAGCTGCCATGCGCAACAAAATTAGTGTGAAGCAAAGTAAGCGTGTGGAAGTAACTACGCCCTTAGCAGAGTGGAGCACCGCACGCACAACAAATGACTATCATTGGATACCTTACCTGAATTTGTGGCAGTTAAACAGGCACTCACGACATCTGCATGTTTTGCCATTCCGGAATATAAAGATACTTTCTTTTTGGATGTTTCTGAAGGAGAACATACAGTAAATGGTGTTCTCTTTCAGAAAAAAGGGGGTGAAAGGAAAGTATTAATGTATGCAAGGATAATACTGGACCCCATTGAAAACAGGCAGCCACCGTGTGTAAGGCAGGTAGCAGGGGTAGCAAAACTTTTACAAAAAACAGCAAATTTAGTTACACTCTGACAGTTCTTACAACACATAGTGTGGTATCACTGGTCAGCTCAGCAGCATTCACCATGACCTCACTTAGACAGACCAGGATGGACAAGATTTTAACTGCACCACACATAACATACACTCATGAAGGGATAAATATGGCAGATGGTATGGGAGAGGGTGAACCACACAGATGTGAGGAGAAAGTGAAGAAAGATGAAAAAATTAGAGTAGATCTTAAGACGGAGCCGTTAAAGGATCCAGACGAAATACTATTCACAGACGGCTGTTGTTTCAGACACCCACAAGAGGGGCTGAAAGCTGCCTATGCAATAGTTAGAAAATTGGAAGAAGATTTTGAGGAAGTGGAAACAGGAAACCTAACAGGTAAAGAGTCAGCACAACTTGCAGAATTGAAGGCAGTTATTAGAGAGTTAGAAATATCAAAGGGAAAGAGAGTGACCATCTATACAGATTCAGCGTATGTAGTGGGAGCAATACACTTAGAACTTTGTCAATGGTTGCGGGCAGGTTTTAATACAGCATCAGGATCTCCTATAAAACATGAGGCAGAGATGAGGCAACTGACACAGGCACTCATGGAACCGGCAGAGGTCGCAGTCGTAAAGTGCAAAGGTCACAGCAAGGAGAACTCTTTAGAGGGAAAAGGTAATGAGGCGGCAGATCAGGCAGCAAAGAAGGCTGCAGGTTATAAACCAAGTTACAATTTGTTGTTGGCAGAGAAAACAGTGCATGAAATTCTTCCAAGATACGACAGGGAAAGACTTAGTTGTGATCAAGAAGAAGCTTCTCCACATGAAAAAACAGTTTGGAAGGAAAGGGGGGCTGTGAAAGTTGAAGGAATTTGGCGGGGCCCAGACGGCAGACCTGTTCTCTCGCCCGGTCTGGTAGATGCCGCTCTGGAAGAGGCCCACGGCCTGACACACTGCGGGAAACCACGAATGATGCAGAGAATGTTCAATATGCACACGATTTAATGTAAAATCAACAATTCCAGGTCACGGCATTTTCCACCAGGTCAGGAAAGGCAGTGAGGTAGCCCTCATGACCAAGGACCACGATCCTTCCACGGCCGTACAGAGAAGCAGCCATAATAACCTGGCCTTGGCTGTTCATCGCCAGAGGAAAGGCGTGGTCTCCGATGAGGACCAGGTCACTGGGAGCACTGGGACCACAGAGGTCCAGTTCTTTCACGCCTCTCATGAGACGTGCGTAAGACTCTTCATGGAGGTTCTGTGTTGGCTGGGTGGTCATGATGAAATGGATGGAGGGTCTGAAAAGGTGGATGACAAAACAACCTATGATGATACTAAGAACTACTAAGACCCTTTGACTGGGGCCTTCACCAGGACCTCACCAGGACCTCAAGAAAGCGAGACCTCAGCAAAGGAGAGGAGGAGAGAAACAAATGCCGCAGCGTTTCCATCCCCTACCTGTCTGGAGTCTCGGAGAAGTTTAGGAGGATCCTCCAGAAACACGACATACCGGTTCATTTCAAACCCAGAAACACTCTCAGACAGAGGTTAGTACACCCAAAGGACAAGACACCAAGACCCAAACAAAGTAATGTTGTTTATGCTGTACAGTGCCAGGAGAAATGCAAGGAACTGTACATTGGGGAAACCAAACAACCTCTCCACAGAAGAATGGCACAACACAGACGCGCCACCTCTTCAGGTCAGGACTCAGCAGTCCACCTACACCTAAAGGAGAGTGGGCACTCCTTTGAGGACAGCCAAGTACGGATACTGGCCAGAGAAGACCGCTGGTTTAAAAGGGGGGTCAAGGAAGCTATCCATGTTAAATTGGAAAAACCATCCTTACACAGAGGTGGTGGCCTGAGGCACTTCCTGTCACCCACATACAATGCAGTCCTCCACTCCTTCCAACAGCAAAACAAACATTCACACCATTCCAGGAGACCCAGTGACTCATCACCATGTGATCCAGCAGACAAAGGGGAGACACCTCAACAGAAACTAGGTGAACGACCCGACGAACGACCCTGCTAACGACTCTCAGGTGACCACCCAGATCATTAGCATGCTAATGGTCCACAGGGGCTATATATACTTTCAAGCTCTCTCCCCAGCGATTTCAGAACTGAAGAAGCCTTCTGGATAGAAGGTGAAACGTCTTCAAGAGAAGAAACCCAGTCCAGTTTCTCCGGATTCTGTGTCGGAGTTGATCCTGATCCAAACCCACTGATATTCCCACCCTGATAAGGAGTCTAATGTGTCTCAGGAACACAAAGGACCGTCTAACCTGACCTAAAGACTTTAACGACGTTCTTCAGCCTCAGTTTCACTTTCGTTCCGATGTTTTTTCGGACCAGTTTCGTACATTTATCTGACACCAGAGGGCGCTGTGGTTCTACTGGGCGAGTACCAGTGATGACCACCAGGTTAGTCCCTCAACAACAACAACAGCAGCAACAACAACAACAACAGCAACAGCAACAACACACCTGAAATGAAGCAGAATTACATCGCTGGTTCTAATAAAATCATTCTAATAAGGGAGCAACAGACTCCACGCAGGCTCAAATTACTCCCCTCAATCAAGCACAAATGACTCAAAAAGTGATAAGGAGTTAATTAATTCTTTATTAGCCTTGTCTTGATTAACAGAAAAGACAAATAGGATTGTAATGATATCAGGTAAGGCAGCAGACTACATGGGGATTAAGACATTTAAGACATCCACCAAAGATTATATTTCACCCTGAAGCCGCACAAGTGTTGTCTAATATAATTATCACCCTAATAAGCACCTATTATTGCATTATTTCTAGGTCCTCACCACCAGGGAAAGACCTAACTTTATGATAGAATTTTTATGAGGTTAGATGATGAGCTGACAAATCTCAATTAGATTATTTGTCAATTAAATCATCAAAACTTTTGCACTTTTGAAACCCCCCCTCTCGTCCTCATAATTGAGGGTGAAAAGTTGAAGAACCTCGGGCTGTTTTGGGGGTTTCGTACTTGGCTCTGATCCAACCGACTTCATCTGTCATAACCAGGGAATAAAACCAACAAAATGAGTTCATAAAACTGGATTAGATTAAAAGTCTCCCGTGACTAAATTAAGGCAACAGAGACCTTTTACACCCGCTGCTCAACTGGGGGAGGAAGCAAACAAAGAGGTGGAATATCAGAAAAACCCAAGGATCAACCCCAAACCCATAAAGGCTAAATGGTTAAAAGAAGTTACAAGATCAAAGCTCTGCACTGTTGATCATCAGGAGGCTGATTGATCATCAGGAGGCTGATTGATCACCAGGAGGCTGATCCTCAGTTGTACTGGGCCATGGGGTGGTCGGTCCAGGGGGGCAAATGAGAGAGATCCTCCTCAGTGATCTCCTCGATGGGCCAAGCCCAGGACTTGAAGAATCCAGACAGATTCATTCCCACAACACGGGAGAAGGTTTCAGCATACAGGTTCATCTTTCCCTTGTTGTCGTGAGGAAAGTTGCTCATCTCATAGTAGCCAGCAAAAACCTTCTTGAAGGCTTCCCAGCCAAACTTTTCCTGCAGCTACAAGAGAGAAGGAGAAGAAAAGTCACATTGTTCACCTTCATGCTTTATGATCAGGGGGAGGGAGATCAGGCCGGTGTCTCACCTGCAGGTAAGTCTCCAGAGCTGTCCAGACACTCCAGTCGCTCAGCTTCCTGCCGTCTGCAACGTATTTCTTCATCCGAGCTTTTCTCTTCTCTGAAGTCAGGTCTGAATGAGCCTGCACCACACAGCATGAGACAGTAACACTCGGAACAACTGAAAATCCCAGTAGCCCTCAAGAACAGCCTGATACCTTTGTTCTCTCAATTCCCAGCAGTTCCTCGTGCACGTACACTGACCACAGGTTGCAAGTACACTCAGTGGTGTGTGGTGGGAATTCCCAGCAGCTCCTCTGTTGGTTGTGTCCCAGTTCATGAATGGGACCCCACATGCCCCCAGCAATCTTTGTGGCGTTGGTGATGAGGTAGGCGGTGGCAGTCTGTCCCATGATGGGATAGCCGGCATGCATCCACCCTGTTTGTCCAACAGACCTTGGATGAAGACTTTTGTGCTTCCATGTGGGTGGTGGGAAATGATCTACGTTAACTGGCTCTTGTTCGATCGAACCCTGACACGCTTACCATGAGAAATCTGCACATCAATCACGATGCGTTCCTTGCAAGGAAATTTGAGCGGTGTTGTGGCGAGCTCAGCGACGGTCTCCATTATGTTATTCCAGACTTGTGCCAGCTCATCGACCTGCTCAAGGTCACGGACAGCTTTTGATGGCACAGTCAGGATGATGTTGTCAAACTCCAACTCTGCCCAGGGGGATGGAGCCGCACGCCCCCGTGACCAGTCGTCAGCTGTGGTCACACCTAAAAAGGGAATTATAACCATAAAAACGGGGGTTCGTCCTGTGTAGAACCTCAGAAATATCTCACAGCTTCAGTGC
This sequence comes from Takifugu rubripes, assembly GCF_901000725.2. Classification (NCBI taxonomy): domain Eukaryota; kingdom Metazoa; phylum Chordata; class Actinopteri; order Tetraodontiformes; family Tetraodontidae; genus Takifugu; species Takifugu rubripes. Next base: position 1,722,192 of record NC_042295.1, on the reverse strand, counting down.
AATCCCAGACTCACCAGATTTATAATATGGTGCGAGCACAGCCTGCTGGACGACCATCTCGACCCCTGTCACTCTGGTTTGGGATGGGGCCAACAGGTAGATGAGACCGCCCCACAGGTTCTGCACCTGCATCTTTTCTGAAGTGATGGGAACTCTTAAATGGACAGACTGGGCTCTAATCAGCTGCTGGTGACTGAGATAGTCTGTTTGACAGCCGATCTGGATCTAAGGAGACATGAAGGTTAGTGTTCTTCTCCAGCCACAGCTGGACTAGTTTAACAGTCTGGTACCTTCCATCCCTTGTTGACAATTGCTGCTGGTAGGGTCAGATTTGTCTTCATACCAGGTGAGAGGTAGAGACCTGTACTGATCCACTCAAAGCCTCCTAAGACAAATAACAACAGCACCACAGGTTCCAATTTACAATGGAAAAGCAAATGTACTGGGCAGTGGTTGTGCTGGAACGCCGTTGTCTCACCTGCTGTGTCCACATTAATCTTGATTCTCTGGCTGTTGACCACTGGTAAGGTTGGGATGTCCTTGATGAGGTGGGGCAGGAGAACATCAGGATCAGGGAAGGCCTTGTACATTTCTGAGCCCATGAACAGAAGGAGGCGGTCTTTGGGACTCGTCACCGGGTTGCTTTCAGACACCTACAACCACAATGACTACAGTCACCGTTCTGAACGGCAGCCTATCGTTGGGCTGCTTTAGCTCGGCGACCTACCTGTGGCACGCCTGCCTTCACAATGATGTCATAGAGCACGAGCAAAACCTGCATATAGGACGAGCAGCCATAAGCTCTCATTTGCAAGAAGTTGGCGCAGTGGCTGCTCAGCTTTTGAAAAGACTCTGTCTGGCTCTGGCTGAGTGCCTTTTCCTCCAAGACGTGACCAGCAAACTGGGATAACATGTGGCGGAAATGGTAGTTGTCCACAATGGCTTGGCTGGATTCAGGGACCTTGTAAATGCCCCCTTTAATTGTATCTCCAAGCAGACTCAGGCCCATTTTGTTCAGGATCTTGTTTCCTGGAAAGACGTTTCCCCAAAAGAAGTTTGAGCCTATGGATTGTGGTGAATTTGATTCCCAAAATGAACTCGCATTGTCATACCTGGAAATTCTGTCATTACATTTCCTCCGTTGTATGACCAGTACCAGGCATGTCCACCAATCACTAGGCCTCCTCCCTCAGCAACAAAGTCTTGGATCTCCTTTGCATGAGCATCACTGTATGCCTTTCCCATATAAACACTCAGGTCTTTTCGGAAGTCTGTGTACTCGCACGTAAACCCTGACTTGCTGAGAACCGGGACTGCGCGTTTTTCCACAACGCCTACGACTCCGTTCCGGCCTTGATCCAGCCAGCGGATGGCGTTGCTCCAGAAGGTGGACAGGTTCTTTGATTAAAAGCAGGAAGGCAGCAGTTTGTAAATCACATTAATAGAATCACATCAAATATATAAAAAACTGCTGATGTTTACGGTATTTCCCAATAAAATATGATTGTGTGGAAGTGAATATCTACAACCTAATAACTATTTCATGTAATTTAGAATATTAACTGTACCTGATTGCTAAGACATTCTTCGTGAGAAATAACGAGGACTCTTCCCAGGCCATAGTAGGCTCCTGCCAGAAATGGCCGTCCTTCCGCGGTGGTTCCAATGGGAAAGGCCAGTGAGCCGTGAGGAAGAATCTCAGAAAATGTTAATGTTGAATCAACATCAAGCTCTTTAACCCCTTTGAGCAAGAAATTCAGGTCATCGTTGAAGTCCCTGGCCGGTCTGTACGAGATCAAATTCAACAGACGTTGAGAGCATATCCACCAGTTTAGATCAACAGAAATCTTAAAAAAAGAATTGACACTGATGATTGACACTAACCCTAACCCTAACCCTAACCCTAAACTGCAGGCGATACCTTTCAGCAAAATGAGAGATTTTCTGATTAAAGGCTTCAGATGTGTGATACACTCACTTCAGAGACATCCAGGAGTATGGGACCTCTGGGGAGATGGACAGAGTTTCCATTTTTCTGAATTTCTCAGTAAAGTAGATCCCTGCTACTCCAGACACCTTGTTCCCATCAAAATTAAGCAACGGCTCCACCCCAGGGTTTTTAGAAGACCAATGCCAGGCCTGCCCCCCAATCAAGATTCCTCCTCCGGACTTCATGAATGTCACCAGGGATTTCTGATCTGCTGCTACGCTGTAGGCATCTGTCACATAAACACCAACCCCCAGATCACTCCTAAACCCCCCGACAACTTTCACAGTAAACTTGTATTGGCAGAGCTTGTCAGCAGCCGCTTTAATATTTTGGTGGACTGCAACAGACAGGTTGGCAGATCCATCTCCTCTAAGCCAATTCACCGCATTCACTACCAGACTGGGAAATTCGGACAAGCAGGCCTCATGACCCAGGACCACTATCCTTCCAAGGCCATAGGTGGAGGCAGCCATTAGGACTTGGCCTTGGCTGTTGATTGCCAAAGGGAAGGCATCACCAACCAGAGCCAGCTCACTAGGAACATAGTAATCTTTGAAGTCCAGCTGAGTCAAGCCTTTGACCAAACGCTTGTAAGCCTCTTCGAAATCTTGGGTAGGTTTGGTGGACATGGTGAAAGTTGATGGAGTTGTTAAATCTGAAAGGGGTAATTACAAAACATTAAATACACTCTATAAATTGTGACCAATGATTACTTAAAAAAATTATGGCAACAAAGTGACACGTAATATAATTGAGTAGATTTTAATAACTGCAACTTTTAGTAAAAAGTATTGAGTAAATTATCTACATTTAAACTAAAACAAGTGCAGGTTAATGAATGCAATAGTTAAAATGTGTTGGATTTATTAATAGTAGCCAGAAAGATGAGTTATATACCCAGGAAATATTAAGCAAATACAAATCACTTTCACAAGGAAAATTGATTTATGTTTACTAATTATCTGAATAAAAGTAATTAAGATTTACTAAATATCTGGGGAAAGATGATTAACTGATTATTTAGCTGAAACTGATTTATATCAGTTATCTCAGCAAAATCTCAGCAAAATTGAAAGAAAAGTATTAAATATCTGGACAGAAATAATTGAGATCCACACAATAAAATAAATTACTGTATATCTACTTATATTTCAGCAAATTGTTCCTAAACTCAACACATTCACACCGTTATTGTTATACATCTATAACTAAATAAATTGTTTAAATTCAACTTAGAGTTGCAATCACAGGACTTCAAATCCATTCAATAATACTGAATGTCACTTTGTTGCCATATTTTCTTTACGTATTATCCACTCAGTATCGTGCAGTCTTGCTACTACAGAGTAACCCAGTTGGTTAACAGATCACCAAGCATAAAAGAACAGCAGGTAAACATTTATTTCAAAACTGTCTATAATCATTTTTTACATCTTCACTGCTTGCTAAAATTAAAGTCACATGAGCAATCACATTATTCATTTATTCATATAAATTCCTCAGGGAAAAACCTGGAACATTGGACAGTGTAATCACATGGTACAAGAACAGCTGCCTGTAACAATATAAAGTCCTTATATATAAAGTATATAAGCTCCACCTGCAGCACTGAAACTTACGTATTTAACAATGCCTATAAAGCAACCATGTGACTGTTCTGACAGTGACTTAACAAGTCTCATTCATTCTGCAAAGGTGCATTTCCTTGAGCTAGTAGCTTATTCTTGAGGCTGTTCACTTTTGGGGACAACTTTGAACAATCCAGCTCGAGAAGGACTTTCTGGAAGACTTCAGACGTATACCTAAGCTCCTTGGGATAGGCAAGGGTCCCTGCATAAATCAGTCCAACAAGCATGGAGCCAGCTCTTGGGAAGGTACCCAGAGCAGTCAGAACTTTCATGCCCTCTATCACAATACCGACGTCATCTGGATCCTCTGATGTACCGGTCCTGATGCTGTAGATCAGGCCTGGCCAACCCGTGGCTCCCGAGCCGCGTGCGGCATTCTGCGCATTCTGGCATTCCTTGCTCCCGCGTGAGCAAGGAATGCCAGAAGTCCCACTAAGCAACATGCATAGTAAGAGAAAAAAAGATATTTTAATTATTATATTTTTGTTTGTGGACTTTGTTGAATTGAGAGTTTGTGTGTGTGAGACAGTGCACACAATGTTCATTGTTGAAAATGACTGGCCCGTGGTCTGGGAGGTCAAATTCTATCATTATCATGTTGGTGTGTGACATTTACAATAAATCTGGCTAAGCAGAGGTCTGTGTGTGTGTGTGTGTGTGTGTGTGTGTGTGTGTGTGTGTGAGGAAGGGATGAGGTGATGAGGTGATGTTCATGTGTGCCCATGTGTATGATGTGGCTCTTTGCTGTAACACAGTAAAAAAAAGTGGCTCTTAGGCTCTGACTGGTTGGCCAGGCCTGGATTAGAAGAAACAAACAGTTAGGAGATAAAAAATATAATAATTAAAATATCTTTTTTTCTCTTACTGTGCATGTTGCTTAGTGGGACTTCTGGCATTCCTTGCTTTGAACAATCCTCTCCAAATCTGGCTTGTATTCAGTTCTTTCACACGGGTGTCAGTCAGAACCGATCGATGCTTTGGTTTCACGTGTTTCAGGGTAGAAAACACAGACTCGCAGACGTATGTTGACCCAAATATTGACAGGATCTTAAGCGCAGCCCGTTTGACATTGGGCTATTTTTCCACTGGCACACTTTTCCAGAACTCAATGGCCCCTTCCCTTAAAGCAGTGCTTCTCAATTATTTTCTGTTACGCCCCCCCCAGGAAGAAGAAAACATTTTGCGCCCCCTGCCGTGACTATAATTAGTATCATTTGTCTATGAAATTGTTATAAGTACACCTCTGCATAACATTGTATCCTTATTAATATTAAAGAAAACAAAAAAAGAAAGAAATATAGACCAAAGCGGGATGATTGTTGCCAATATTCGGCACGTTTTTGCCATAAAAACTCAAGCGGCTTATCAGCGTGACTGGGGTGTAATGTCTTTAAGTGAGGCCTTCATTTATTTGGCTCCATGCTGTCCTGCCAACATTTTTAGACACAGTAAACACACCGGTCTTTCCTCGTCTCCCACCGTAGTCGCAGTGAAGCCAAGCGCTATAAAGGCTTCATCAGATTTCCTCGTCTTAGCTTTCGTTTGTCTCATTATCTCTGTCTCTCTCCGCCTTTCTTTTCATCACTGTTAAGTATTTTTTCATGCTGTCTCTTGAGGGTTTGTTCACTGCACTTCCTATTTCTTGCTCTGTGGTGTGTGCGCGCGGGATGTGCGATTACACTTTATTCTAGTAAAGTAAGCAAAAAAAATAAAAAAACATGTTCTCCGGGGTCACACGCGGGCGCGCCCCACTATTTGAGAAGCGATGCCTTAAATGCCTCCAAGGCTTCAAGGAGGGTCTGATCTTTTACCATCATGACCCTGAACGCCTCGTCTCGGTTTTGTATTGTATTCTTGACAAACAGTGAGAATTCACACAGTTCTGGAGAGAGTAACACCGAGTCATTAATGGAGAAAAGCGGTTAAATGGATGCCATTCATGTATTTGTCTCACCGATTGGTTGTATCGTTGTTTGGTTCTCCATGTTCTCCCACTCTAACACTAACACACCTTCTGATCCAACACAAGGAAGTGACTGAATTTTATCGGAGCTGGAAAAAGGCCACGACAGTGAGGGAAGTTGAAGAGAAAATCCTGGCAGCAAGAGTCGGGCGTTTCCTGACTGTCAGGTTTAGTTTACTAAACTTTAGTCTGAAAATCTTCAAAGAGTCGCCTACAAAAGGCTTGAATAATCATTTGGATTGTATGTATTAAATAGATTAGATTAGATTAGATTAGATTAAACTTTATTGTCATTACACATGTCACAAGTTCAAGGCAACGAAATGCAGTTAGCATCTAACCAGAAGTGCTTAAGTAGTAAATAAAACTGTGCTGGTATATACAATATATACACACAATGATATATGTTTATTATATCAATCTATATGTTTGTATTTACAGAGTTCACAGATATGTAAAGGGTATATAAAAGTCATTGCAACCAAGATAAATATATATACAGGCTGTAACTATGGTGCTGAATTTCCTACAGGATCAATAGAGGTTATTTATGCAGTTTTTAACTATGTGTATACAATAAAATATGCAAATACGTCTCTTGTATAAATTAATCATTTTCTTCTCCACCCAGTATCCATGCCGATTCTTTATTTTGCTGAAACAGGTGTTGGACCGGGGCACTTAGTCCTATTCTGGCCCCTCTCCACTGGCTGCCTGTAGTTACTTTTAAGATTCTTTTTTTTTGTTTGTTTCTGCTCCTAAATTGTGGAACAACCTGCCATTACATACTGGACAGGCTCCTATACTTTTTAAAAAGCAACCTTAAAACACATTTTCACACTGGCTTTTAACATAGTACAAGACTTTGATCCTGCTTTTATTGTTTTATTGCTTTTAGTATTTGTCTTGTGTTCTTTTATGGTTACATACTGTACATGTGATGTACTGTACAGCATTTTGTATCGACTATAGTTTTATAGTATAATAGTAAGAATTTTCCAAATAAATTTCAACATTAGAGAATAAAGGAGAAATGGACTGGTAATACTGGGACCTCACACTTTGTTGGAAGTGATTGTGACCCAAATCCCTCAACCTAAAAAAACCTAAAAACATGTCATCATCAAAGAAACCTTTGAAGACATGAGGACCAGCCAAAATGTCACACACATCCTCGTATTCCTGTCTTTCATAGACATGTTACCCAGCTCAATAATCACAATCTGCCCTCAACCTTAAAACCAACATCTTAGCCCTCAAACAGACCTTTGAAGTCATGAGGACCAGCCAAAATGTCCTCACTTTGCTAGTAGAGAAGTACAGGAACACACTCATTCTGGTATTTCTATCTTTCATAGACATCATACATTAACCAGCTCAATAGTCATCAAAAAATACCCTCTGACTCTGACCTAAACCTAATACTGGCATCAACCATAAAACCATGTCTTAACTCTCAGACAGCCCTTTGCTAGTAGAATGATTTTAGTAGTCATGTAGGACATGTAGACATGTAGCAAATACTTGTTGTACACACTCAGACCCTAAAAACCATGGAAAATCAAACATTGGCATAAAGTCTTCTGATAAATGTTTGACTTGCCAGTTTTGTCGGAGCCCACAAGGCCACAGTTTGCTAAGCACCTGTTAGCAAATGTGTTGCGCTCTACTAATGACATTAAAGCTCCTTACAAAGACTTGAACAGAACTCAATTGCTTGTAAGATTTTACATGAAGTTGTTTGAAGGTCCATTTTTGCCACAAAGCAACACATTTCCCCCGATATCCCAGTATAACCAGTCCCATTCAGCCACCCTGGATGTGCATGTGTAACTGTGAAAGTATAAAGGCAATGCCTGCAAATGAGCTTTAATGATTTGTGACAGCGTTTTTCCGGACATTGATTATTTGAGTGCTGGTGCTGATTTCAAACTTGTTGCTGCTTCATCACCATTTGGTAAAATTCAGGATGATTTTTTCATTTGGATTTGGAATATAACATCCAATACCTGCAAAGTCAGCAGCGTGTTAGAGATTGTAAAAATACAACAGAGATTAGAGAAGTGCTTGCAGTGAACTGACCAACATCAGGTCTAATTAGTTGGCCATCTGGAGTCCTGACCAGTAGCTCCCAGTATGTACGGTCTTTATCACTTCCAGCCAAGCCGTTGACGCTCTCCAAGTATGGACCGTAGTTTGGGTCTTCCGTGTAGGTGAACCTGGCAGAAGAACCATCTGACTGATCAATATTTGACCTATCTTTGGCTAACATACATAAAACCCTAATGAGTTTTCCCCCCCCTAATGTAGATAGTCTTAAGGAATTTCCCAAGTGATTAGCTGGCCTGGCAGTGTAGAGAGAGAGAGAGAACCCAAAGAGGACAAAAACAACACTGACCTCTGAAGTATGAGTAATATGTGACATTCTTACGTAAACCTTGCGCTGGAGTTCATGAGTCTGTTGAGTCCACCCAGCAGGATCCCCCTGTAGACCGTGCCGGTTCTGTAGATCAAAAGAGGCTTGTTGTTCAGGTTGTCCTGCACCACCACAGCAAAGGGAACTGAAACATTGTCCGATGGCTGAGCTGCAAGAAAAGAATGAGACGTTTTCACATCCAGTTAAAGATTAAAGGGTTGGAGTTGTGTTGTAAGTCCCTGTGAGGCTAACATTCAGGTCGAGCCGCAGGAAGTACCAACAGCAGCGCTACGGAGAGCAGAAGGAGCTTCATCATCATGGCTGCTTGGTGGGCGACAGAGATCAGCTCAGCTGTCCGGCTCCGTTTTTATTCTCATGTTGGCAATGTTTACACTGCCAGCTTGGTTGATCTGACTGGAAATACTGATAAGGTTTTCCATAAACTCTGCTCAGACGTCAAACATTTGCAATGTTTTTGTACAATTTGGGTGAGTCAAGATTGTGTACCCTCCCTGTCACCCCAAAAGGGACAAAGTGGTTAAGAAGACGAGAAGTCAAGGTTTCTGTGAGCAGCCATGTGCAGCTGTCAATCATGGTGGTTGTGGACATTCACAAGCATGTAAAAACCGGACAGAAAGGATGTCTCGCTCTAATAATTCAGGCTCTTTTTGAGTTTTACTTTATATCCCATGGTCGAGCAAAACCGCAGCTGCATTTAATTGATAGAACCATTTAAGTGTGGATCAACCAGTCTGTGATGACTTCAGCCAGAGAGGGTGGAGCAGCAGTCAGTGTCACCATCAAGCAGTGTTGTGTTTGGTTTTGTCAAGTCCGAACACGTCAGGATTCTGCCCGTAAGATGTGCAGTTGTGTTGATGAGTTGTGTCTTGCCACCTGTTACATCACCAAAGAATCCAAAGTATTCACCTGAGAAATTGTTTCCAGTATACACAGATTTGATACACACGCACACACATTTTTATTTTCATGTATTTAATAGACCCAACCCCTTCAATAAGCCTACCCAGACCACCCGCTGTTGTGATTGGATAGTCCGCTGTCGTATTTTTCTATTTAAAATTAAATCTGAGTACAACTGGACTGTTAGGTTCAAACGACCTGAAACATGAGAAAAACAAATGAGGCAAAGACAACAGTTTTGAATTTTACTTGCAAGGAGAACGGAGAGATGTGCTCAGTTACAGATCTCCAACACGTTCTGACGCACACCTCCCACCATCCTAACTAGGAGGTCCCTAGTTACCCAGAATTCAAATGCGTCTAAAAGGAGGGGGAAACACAAGATAGCAGGTCCCAAGCAAAGCAAAAGACTGTAAATCATAATGGTGAGATTAGACGTAGGTCTTCACTGATTTGATTAGCTTAGCTCACGAACAGCACATTCTTCCATATCAGACAGATTAAAAGAACACCTCCTGGGTCAGGCCCTGCAGCTCTGTCTCCAGTCAATGTCACTTCCCCACAGCAGCTGCATTTCTGTCGCCCTTGACCAGAGAAGTTCGACTTGACACATCAAGCATCATGAACATTAAGCATTAGCAAATAATAAGAAACATTAAGTAATGAGAAACAATATAACAAGAATAAAGAATATAACCAGGTAAAAGCAAATAAGAGATAACTTTAATATAATGGATCTAACATTTCCCTCCTATTTATCACATATTTGCTTCAAATTCTCATAGTCATTTAACAATCTCTTCCAGTAGATTTTCAAAGTCATGTTTATGAACAAATACATTTACACTCAGAAGAAAGTTAGTTCAATTCACTCATAGTCTTCAGAGTCTGTAGTCAAATCCAGCTCTTGTCTGTAAATTAAGGGATACAACTCGGCCATACGTTTTTTCCATGGGAGTGATATCTGTGGTGATAAGGCGGTTAATAAGAGAACGCAGACAGGGAATACAACAACAGTGAGACTACCATCCGACGCAGTGTTGTTAGGAATGAAGGTGCAACATTGATCTCCGAACACAGCACACACACCACCTTTCTCAGCTAACAACATATCCACTGCGATCCTGTTCTGGAATGCCATAAGGGAAGTAGCCGACAGTTGGCTATGAACAGCCTCAAAACCTCTCTGAGTCCAATTTCCTAAACGTTGAACATTGTAATGGATGTAGTTGATTCTGTCTACATTCTTATTTATTGTACACCACCAACAAATAGAAGATTCAAAACCAGCAGCTACTTGATCCACTAATGTATACTCATCCGGAACACCGTGTGGAACACCGATAGCATCAATATATGTAGGAACATTTTCAGATAACCATGTAGATCTTTTATTACGACGCCACTGTTCAGGCATAAATCCATGCCTGTGAGTGACTAATTGATCAGCCGGCGTAGGAAACACAGAAATTAGCATAAGAAGTGTTACTAAGCACATAGTCCTGTAGCTCTCATAGGCAATGTATCAAACAGTCTCTCATCCCCACACCACTACCAGAAATAAAATAAATAACAGAGACACAACTTCAGAACATTATAATGCATGCATGAGCAGCAGGGTGCAACAAATGAACTTTCCAACAGACAAAAAATATACATCATTTTACAGTAAGAACAGTTTTTCGTTTTGCATTGAAGATTGTATCAAAACTACTTTCAGAACGAACAAGTGATTTAAAAAGGTGTTTAGTGAAGCTGAAATAATGGAGCTGGTGAGCTTCAGGTGAATGAAAAGCTTACAGGTCAAATACAGCATAAGAGCTGCCCTGCTGGTAGTTACAGGCCAAGGATAATCTTTCCATGCTGCAGCGTTGTTTCTACCCAGGATGCTAGGTCTGCTAAGGCTGGTGAAAGGAATTGTCATGTTGTGCTTGCATTTGATGGCAGACACACCTGTTGTGCTATCGAAGGAATGCTGCTGCAGTCACATTGGTCCTTTAGGTTGTTATTTACACTTCGCCTGTCATGCCATATTTTGGTAACATTCAATCTTAGACCTGGGGGTTTCCAGAGGTATAATACAAATAAAAACAAGCATATGAAGAAAAAACACACTCCCAAACATTTAATTGCATTCTGTAGCCACTTGGGAGTCATTTGAACTTATTCGGTTTCAACTTTGTTGGAGTGAGTTGGAGACTTTGTATAGCTATTGTGATTATCAGGAATACTATGATTACAGTTAGCACCGAGGCTAGTATGCTACAGCATCAGCCAATCTTCTGTATTTTTCTTTTTTTTGTATTATCTTTTGTTTATTTTACCCGCTGCTGTCCTTGTGAAGTTTATGAAATCGGTACACTATTTATGGACATCAATAGACCATAACCTGTTGAAGTAGCCTCCCTAAGTGAGTCGGCGGCTCTGAAAACTTCACTGACTTTCGGGTCTACCCAGACTCTATTCGTCTAAGTCCACCCTATTATCAGACTTTGCATCACCTTCCCGGTCGGAGTTTTCAACAGAAATGACCTTCTTGCAATGAGTGAGGTGTACCCAGGTTGACCTTTCAGCTATTTTAGCAGCGGTAGGTGTAGACAAAAGAACTTGGTCAGGTCCTTCCCACTTAGGTGAATACCAGTGTTTCTTTTTTACGCTTCTCACTAGGACCCAGTTGCCTGGCTCCACCGTTCTGTTGGGAGACAGAGGGCGTCTCAGTTTCATGACCTTGCTTTTGTTTTTCTAACACTTTTCTCATGTAATCAGCTAGATTAGACTCATCATTTGTCTCCCAGTAGTTTGTGAACTGAGGAAGCCTGTACGGTCTTCCAAATAAGACCTCATAAGGAGTTAGGCCTGCGGTGCTTGTAATGTTTATATAGAGCTTAGCCAAATCGACACATTGTGTCCAGTCTCCCCGTCTCTTCCATGCATTTCTTCAGTCTGTTTTCAATAGTGCCATTAGTTCTTTCAACTAAGCCTGCGCTCTGAGGATGATAGGAGCAATGGTGTTTTAAATCAATATGAAACATAACACTGATCTTTTTAACAACTCGATTTACAAAATGAGTACCATTATCACAGTAAATTTTTCTTCACTTTTATTTAATTCTATGAAGTCCATATTTATAGTTTGGAATGGATATTGGGGAGCAGGAAATTTTCCTCTCCTTGGTCTCAGATTTCCCTGTGAATTATGTCTTGCACACGTCAGACATGTTCTACAAAAATTTTTGTCCTACCGTCCCTCCTGTTGAGACATGTGTTACACCATGACTCAATATAGCAGCCCATTTATACAGATTTTTTGGTAGGATAGATTTTCCTGCTGGTCATACATAGATTCTTCTTTTAAGGTTGCTCATTTTTCTTTGATGAGCCATCTATAAACAAAAATGCTCCAGTTTTTAAAGGTTGATCTAAATCACTTCTACTTTTTGCAGTTTGTTCAGCTAATTCTTGGCATTCATGTCGTTCTCCGTCATCTGTTTTGTGCCTGTTTTGTGCCTTTCCTATGTCTTTCCTATGGCTATATCTCTCAACTTACTTTGTTCCATCTATATGTCTCTCAACTTACTTTGTTCCAGCTATATGTCTCTCAACTTACTTTGTTCCATCTATATGTCTCTCAACTTACTTTGTTCCATCTATATGTCTCTCAACTTACTTTGTTCCAGCTATATGTCTCTCAACTTACTTTGTTCCATCTATATGTCTCTCAACTTACTTTGTTCCAGCTATATGTCTCTCAACTTACTTTGTTCCATCTATATGTCTCTCAACTTACTTTGTTCCAGCTATATGTCTCTCAACTTACTTTGTTCCATCTATATGTCTCTCAACTTACTTTGTTCCATCTATATGTCTCTCCTTAATGCCTCAATTTCCAGGTTTGTCTGCAACTCCAGAATATCTGTAGTGCAGAGTTTGCCTGAAAAATTCAACTTTCTTCTTCACCTTTCCTGACTTATTTTCCCCGAACCTTCTGCATCTCCTTCCACAAACTTTTCATCCCCCTCAAGTTCGGCATCCTTTTTCTTGAACAGCGGCATGTTGTACTATGTGGTCTCACAGAAAAGTTCTCTGGCACACAAAGGGAGGACACTAACCCTTCTACTGTGCACTATCTGCACAGCGGGGTTAGTTTTAAGGGATGAAACCCGTCCTTTGTCCCCTGATCACCAGTACTTTGTTTTCTTATGAGCAAAATAATAAAACACAGGACTAGCAGAGTTCTCCTATCAACTCTTTCAATGGCTTAGTCCTCCATTCACACACAAACACAATTTCCTATTTTCTTAACTTAATTACGGCTAAGTTATAACCCACTTAATTATGGCTAAGTTTAACCAGGTCTCACCTCTGAGGCAACAATTTGTTGTGAGTTTAGCTGTCCTTTGAATCCATAATCAGTTATCTACTTATCTAGATTAGTGAGTTTCTTTGGATTTTGTTCGTCGATGAATTTCCAGTCCTTACACCGCAATTCATCTCTGGGCCTTTGTGACTTTGTCACCATGTGACTACCATTTGTGTTGTGAGACAAAAAGCTTTGTGGATTTACTGCAGTGATGGGTGAGATTTGGCACCATCTGGTGGTCAGACAATGTGAGGGTGATGTTTGGTCACCCGCGCTGTTCGTTTACTAGACTCAGATCAACCACACAGACAACAGGTGGCCTTGCAAGGGAGAGCTGACGAGCAGTTCAAGCTTCCTCTCTCAACTCCGCCCGTCTGCTGCTCGCTCTCCTCTTTTATTTGGTGCACACAACATTTATGTCAATCTGACCTCATGATTCCTTCTCCGACTTCTCCGTGTCCTTGAACATGGTACCTCTCAGTGCTGGGTACCTAACAGCATCAACACTTGGTTCAAACACTCATACATTCCTTTTGATTAAACATTCTAAATCTACTTACTATACTTACTATAGCATTGAAACGATAACAACAACAATAATTCTTCTCACATTTCCCTCCTGTTTATCGTTAAATGCGTCTAGATTCTCATTGTCAGTATTACATCATTTCACTTCATGAAATTTAAATGCATTACGTCATTTTCCTAGAAACACATTTCTTACACTCAGAGTTCAACATGTGTACAGCTTAAGACATCTTAAACATTTCATTTACATCTTGTATTACATTGATCCATTCTTCTTCTGATTCCTCTTCATCGTTGTCCAGTAGAGATTGTTCTTCCACCTGCAGCAAAGTACTAGTAACAGCTGATCCCACGAGCCGGCCAATGCAACCCCGAACAAGAGGTACTACACAGCAAGCTAGTATGGCTAATACTAGCAGTACTATCCCTATCATTATTCCTATCTTGAACAACAGTTCCCTCCACCTTGATAACATTCCTGTAAGCCAGTCTGGTGGGGGACTACCATCATCAATCATAGCTCTCTGTAGTTTAGTTAAATTTTTCAATGCGCTATCTATCAGGTGACCGTCCGCATCATTCTCTGGGATGAACGTACAACAGTAATCTCCTACCATTGCACACACTCCTCCCTGGGGGGCCGTTATGAGATCTAAGGCCATCCTATTCTGCATGGTCATCAGTCTTAGCGCTGTCATTTCTTCCTTGACTCCTGTGAGAGCAACTTTTGTCAAATTAGTAAATACTTTCAACCTGTAATCAACTGTTTCCAATCTCAATATGTTCTTTCCTATTCCTAGCCACGGAAAGAGTGTCATGATCACTTTATTTCCGGTTGGCCAATGCTTAAACTCTCGTGGTACATCTGTGCCCCACACTGAGTCATGTGGTTTGAACTCGTCATTCAAATCTCTCCTGGAACGCAACTGTGGTGCAGATCTAGCATTAGCAGCATAAATTATGACTGTGTGATCCTTGAGATGTACTGGAGCACACACTCCTGACCAGTTTGCTGGTAGGTCTGCATACGCATTGTGTCCACATAACCACCATCCCTTATTCACTAATTGCGTGCCTTTGTCTCCTGGCGCGAAAGCGGGATAGTTACATGTACAGTTATAACCTTCTGGACACCTCTGTGTTGCTTCATCTAAGGTATATGCACCACATAAGTGCCGGGGGTCATCAATACACTCCTGTTCACACTGTTCGGAACTTTTATTTTGCTGTAGACACGTTTTCCAATAAGGCCGATTAGTCGAAGTGTCAAACCTCACATCACGACTGACTCCCAGTGCGCATGACGTATAAACAACTTTACAGACATCCTTGTGTAATGACCCCAAATCTCTACCACCACTCCGTGCATAACAGTATGTGTGATTTATTGCACCTAGCACAGGGAATCTGAATCTATTGGCTTTCCCTGCCATTGTCCGTAGTGGCTCTTGGGTGCAGTTGCTGCGAGCGAACCACGTTCCATCCAACAACTTGAGTGTGAAGTTCGTGTCACGGCTTAGCCCTATGTGGACAAAGCACTGTCCTACACTCCCTGTCATTGGTTCAGCAGTTATTCGCGGTGTATGCACAGAAACTGGTAGCATAGAACAAACATAACAACGAGAATGATTCTGCGTCCGAGCTGTGAAATTAGCATAGCGCCACCATGTATTCAAACCATAAATGTGTGAGGACTCTGGATCTTGTTCTAACCACGAATGTTCTAAATGGCTAACTACGGTGCGTTTAGCGGGCGTGTAGCTCTCATCCTGTCTCAGAGCCTCTTTCTGTCCCTGATTACCTCCCTCCTGTCGGAAGTTCCAAAGACCAAAACTCACGAGTCCTGCCGTCACAGCACTCACCACAATTAGGAAGAACAACTTCATTTCCTTTTAGATCCTCTTCACAGGTTCCGACGGGGTTCAGCCGTTGCTGGACCTATACAGGCCGTCAGCCGTTTACGGAGAGTCCGCCACTGCTCCCTCGCCTTCACCTGGAAGAATTTTCTGTTTCTTACAATGTGAAAGGTGTATCCACGACAGTTTTCCGTCCACTCGAACTGCAGTCTTTGTGGTCAGCTGTACTTGATAAGGACCTTCCCATCTAGGCGTGTTCCACCTCTTCCGCACAAACTTCTTCACCCACACGTAGTCGCCCGGTTGAATGGGTTCCTGGGGGGTGGAATCTGTGGAAGACACAGGACTAGGCAGAACATTTACTGTATTCACACATCGGTTAAGTAACACTTTTTTCAGATAATCTGCTATTGTTTCTTCAACATGTTTTAGCTCATTTGTTGTTGCAAAGTATGGCAGGCAATAAGGCCGCCCAAATAATGCTTCAAAAGGTGTGATGCCTGTTTTCTTGTGTGGTGTTATGTGCATCCATAATTTCACCAGGTCGAGACAAAACATCCAGTTCTTTCCTGTCTCGTCCATACATTTCTTCAGTCTGTTCTTAATAGTACCGTTGACTCTTTCAACCAACCCTGCACTCTGAGGGTGGTATGCGCAGTGATTCTTCAAATCAATGCCCAAAGTTACTCCTACAGTTTTCACTATCTCATTTACAAAATGGCTTCCATTGTCGCTCCAGATGAC
Source organism: Takifugu rubripes (assembly GCF_901000725.2). Taxonomy (NCBI): domain Eukaryota; kingdom Metazoa; phylum Chordata; class Actinopteri; order Tetraodontiformes; family Tetraodontidae; genus Takifugu; species Takifugu rubripes. The sequence continues at coordinate 1,705,786 of NC_042295.1, read as the reverse complement.
CTTCGGGATGCCAAACCTGGGAATGATTTCTCTACATAAAACTTTTGCTACTGTCAGTGCATCTGCTTTTGCCGTGGGGAAAATTTCCACCCACCTAGTAAATCCATCTAACACTACTAGACAATATTGTTTACCTTCACATGGTGTTAGCTGAATAAAATCTAGAAAAACTGTGTGAAATGGATGATTTGGTAATGGTGTAGTGCCTGCAGGGGCCTTAAGGGCTCCCTGTGGGCTGTGTTTTACACAAATAGCACATTGTGAACAAAATATTTTTGAGTATGTATGAAATCCTATAGTGTAATAATGTTAATTAACCATCTGTACCATCCCTCCTGTTGAGACATGGCATGGCCCATGGCTCACTAATGCTGCCCATTTATGCATATTCCGGGGAAGGATTGGCTTGTTTCCTATGGTTAATAGTCCTTTATCATCCAGTTTGGCTCCTCGCTTCTTCCACGTGGCCTTTTCTTTTTCTGGAGCACTTTGTTGCATTTCTTTTAGAATATCATTATCTGCAGGTTCTAAGGTAAATGATTCCTCATTATCAAGAAGTGTGTTGTTATTTGCTGCAGCCTTTGCGGCTCTGTCAGCAAAGGCATTGCCTTGTGAGACTGCGTCTGTGTTGTTAGTATGTGCAGCGCATTTACATACAGCTATTTTGCGTGGCTGCTGTACTGCTGCCAATAACTTTTTTAACAGTTCTGCATGCATGACCGGTTTGCCGGTCGACGTTTTCATCCCTCTTAAATTCCATTGTTGAGCAAACACAAACAGCGTGGAAAAAGCATATTGACTATCTGTATAAATGGTAACATCTTGTCCTTTGCTTAATTCACAAGCACGTGTGAGTGCGACGAGTTCTGCAGCTTGAGCAGAATAGGAGGAGGGAAGTGGTTTCGCCTCCACCACCTCAGTTGCTGTAACTACTGCATAGGCAGTTCTAGTGCGTCCACTCATCCTTTCTCGATGATCCATCTACAAAGAGTATCCGTCCTGTAGTCAACGCGACATCACTAAGATCTGGTCGCGGCAGGACCTTGGTGGAGACCTCATCCAGGCAGTTGTGCTGGTGTCCCTCTTCTGCGGTGGGTAGCAGCGTCGCTGGGTTTAAGGTCGTACAGCGTCGAATCGTCAGATTCGGCTGAGACAGCAACACTGCCATGCAGGAAAGATGACGTGCGGGCGACAGGAATGCTATCTTACTTTGTAGCAGCAGTATTAATACTGCATGTGGAACTATCAAAGTTAGCTCATGATATAGCACCACTCCTGCGGAGGCTTTTACTGCCTCAGATGCTGCCACCACTGCTTTAACGCATGGTGGGAGTGCACAAACTACGGGATCTAGCTTGTGGGAGTAGTAGGCCACTGGCTGCCTCTTATCTCCGTGCTTCTGCAACAAAACTGAAGTCATAAAATCACCCTTGCAATCTACGACCTGCTCAAAAGGCTTCTGATAGTCTGGCAGCTTTAACACTCCAGCACCTACAAGGGCCTGTTTTGTGTGTGTAAATGCTTCTTCAGCTTCAGGGGTCCAAGTTAACACATCAGTCATTGCTAAGGGATTATCATACATCAATGCTTGTAAAGGGGCAGTTATTTTCGCATAATCTAAGATCCATGATCTGCAAAAATTCACTAGTCCTAAGAATGACATCATCTGCTTCTCTTACCCACAGATTAACCATTCTATCTACAGACCACACTCCTTCGGCTGTGGTACGAATCATCAACTGAAGCTGAGAGATAAGATCTCTTCCTAACAGATTTACGGGACATGTGGTGGAGATCACGAAAGGGGCTTTAAGTGTGATTCCACTCACAGGGTCACAAACATCTACAGGAACTGACATTCTTTCTTTGGTTATGAGACCATTTGCTGATCTCACAAAAATCTGTGTAGAAGTTGGTGCCAGGGCTATTGGATCTCTAATTACTGATTTACCTGCACCCGTGTCTACTAAGAATGTTAAAGAATTACCTAACACGGTCAGTTGTACTTCTGGTTTGCCTTCAGCAAACAGGAAGATGGTTTCTAAGTCTAAAACATCTTCTAAGTCATCTTTTTCAAATTGGTCAATTTTTGTGCCCTGATTTGTTTTAATTTTTGTGACATCTTTTTCCGGTTCTAGTCATAGCTGAGGTGGATTAGAACCTTGCTGCTGTCCTCTATTGTATCCCTGGTCACGTTGTTTTTTTTTTGCAATCACGTTCCCAGTGTCCATAATTTTTACAATAATGACACTGATCTTTTTCACTGAAATTGCCTCCTCCTCCCCTTCCGCCTCGGCCTCACCCACGTCCGCGGCCTCGGCTTGGGAGAGGATTGGCATTGAAAAACATGCCTGTTGATTGATTCTTACTTTTTTGGCATTGTCTTTCAGCATGCATAGCATGTTGTTCATAGCGGTTTAGGTTACTAGTTCCGAAATCAACTAATTGTCTCTCTACCCATGATTTTATCTCTGATTTTGATCCCCCATGTATAGCTTGCTTTAACTGCTGTTGGTAGGGACCTTCTGGTTCTTCCGCATACGGAATTCCACTATTTTTCCGGAACACATCTTTCATTCTCATGCTATAGTCTTCAAAACTTTCGTCAGTCTTTTGTCTTGTGGCCGTAATGGCGCTAAAAGTAGTAAAAGTAGTTCGCATGCGCTCGTACAGTCTGTCAAGTCTGTCATTTAGTTCTTGGCTGCCATGGTTGTTGAGTGGCTGGATCCACTGGGACCCAATCTCCTCTAACAGTGCCCCATTTCTTGCCATTAACGCACATGAGGACTTGCTGGGTTTCAGTATGGTAACTTCTTTTAATTTTATAATATTGCCTGGCCTGTCTAAGTTACCATCCCAATCGAACTTAGTCATCCACAGCTGAACATATGAGCATGAACCTGGATATTTGTCTTCCATGTGTTTACATGATGCTGGGATTTCGAATTCAGCACCTTTTGTGGAATGTTGGTTGCCCATGTTTGCACTTTATTTATCAGTTTTTATGTACTTGAGTGGAGACGCCTGATCTCCCGACTGAACAACCCTCAATCCATACAGGATATCTAGTTCAGCCCCCCTGCCGTGGCCTTATAGTCAATCGTTCTCGATCAGGAGAGTATACACCAGGCTTCTACCTCCGAGGAGGCGGGTGTATCTTGCCTCTGCTTCTCTCCCGATGACCAGGCAGGCAATACCGCGGTATTTTCTGTGTAGCGCTTTTTGTGTCTTATACTCACTCCGTTGCTTCTATGGTTTCTCTCTGAGTTGTTTTAGTGCCTTCCTCCCGTCACTGGAGATGGTCGCCCTGGGAGGGACGAAGACCGGCCTTCCGTCAACTCGTGATGAAAGGTCTTTCACTTCGGACGTCCTTTTGACTCCGGCTGTGCACAGACTTCGGCGTTCGGTCGTCCCACGGCGCTCCTCTCCAGGTCTTGGGATCCGGCTCGAAGGACCAATTTTTGTGAGGGTGATGTTTGGTCACCCGCGCTGTTCGTTTACTAGACTCAGATCAACCACACAGACAACAGGTGGCCTTGCAAGGGAGAGCTGACGAGCAGTTCAAGCTTCCTCTCTCAACTCCGCCCGTCTGCTGCTCGCTCTCCTCTTTTATTTGGTGCACACAACATTTATGTCAATCTGACCTCATGATTCCTTCTCCGACTTCTCCGTGTCCTTGAACATGGTACCTCTCAGTGCTGGGTACCTAACAGCATCAACACTTGGTTCAAACACTCATACATTCCTTTTGATTAAACATTCTAAATCTACTTACTATACTTACTATAGCATTGAAACGATAACAACAACAATAATTCTTCTCACAACAACACCAGACCAGCTTTCCCAGGTGAGACAGGGATTATAAAAGAAAATACAGTAATTTAGATGACTTGGAGAGCTTCTTGATGTCTTTGTCATCTCAGTGGGAAATAAACACTGGGCAAAATCAGATTATAGTCTTGTGTGTTCCATAAACATAAACCCATACCTGCCAGAGACTGTAAAGATTATAACAAAAAGGGACATTTCTCTGAGCCGGAGGAGCCATCCTCCCCATGTGACACCAGGAGCTGCATACCAGGTCTTCGTCCGTGGATCTAACTCCATCCCACCTATCTCGATCCGCCCTCCAGCCTCTGTTCCCCGGCTGGCAGTGATGCAACAGACTGGAACAGTTTGCTCCTGAAAGCAGCAGCCGTTGGGGATAAGAGCATCCAGACATCCGGACGGTCCCGACAGCAGCCAGCGTAAGAACTCTGTCCCGTTTTCAGCCTTTTTAATTGTGTTCTGGATGAAACAGCAGCTACGGTCACTCCTGTCTGCACTCATGCAACACTGTCTACGCTAATGATGTGTCTCCTGGGTGCAACACTGCCTTTTGACAATAAAAGTTGTAAATTGTGACACACGGAAGCCTGAAAACAAGCGGTGGATGCTACTATTGCATGAGCAGAATACATGAGGAATAATAATGAATGAGCAGGTTATTTAAAGTCTTTGTGTTTAAATAATTTTAAAAATTTGATTGTCGTACAATAGAAGAAGCATCTCAAGAAGTAATCTTGTAAAAATGATGTCTGACATCAAAATGACCTGAAAACACCGTAGAAACACCGTAGAACCTTTGTTTTGTGAGCAGAAGTTGCTGTGGTTGCTTATTTGAGGCTCTGCTGGAGGAATGTTCGCCAGCGCTTACATTTTCTTTCTAAGACTTATTCCAGTGACTTAATTCGGGTTCTTAAAAAGTCATGGGAGAGCAGCACTGTTCACCTACTTCCCTGGTCCCATGTTCAGGCTTCTTACATTATGTAAGAACAGTTCTTTGAGACCCACAACGAGGGTTAAGGAAGCCTCTCGAGTGCATGTGCAGCTGATAATATTATCGTCCGGGTGACACTACAGTGCTTATTATCATCGTGCCAGCAGCACTCAGACGAGACTTGAGGTACTCGTTACTCTGTGCAGAACTTTTGTGACGTGTCCACACTTTTGTGACTGGCACTACAGTGTTGGATAGATGTATAAAATTATTCAGGGATCGTCCACTTTAGTTGTCTTTCATTTAATTGTTGCTCTTTTTTTAATCTATTCTGTACGACTCAAGGGACTGTTTGTTGGACCCTGGTTACACCAGGACGTCGGCATTATTTAATGCCCTCAATTAGCTCTGTGGTACTGCAGCCTTTATTAATGCTAATATGTGGTTAATCCAGAAGGATTCAGCATTGTCAGATCCAGAAGTGTAACTGAAGCAAAGCTGTGGCTAAAGTGAAGTGGTGTGATCCCAGGTCACTGAGTTTCTCTCCTCCTCGCTCACCTTTCTGGACCTTCCCACTGAATTGACTCGTGATACGTTGGCATACGTAACCTGTCTTATCAGGATAATTTGACATCCAGAAGATTTTCCATTAGCTTTATTTTCTCCTGCAAGTGGAGGAGCAGTCAATTCCCATACATTAGCTTGACTCGGAGCTTGGTATTTCACCTGAATCTGCACTTTTTCCCAAGAGGGCAACCCTAACCCCTCTGGTTTCACATAGATCAAGGGTAGAAAAGTTGATTTTAATCCCCAAGGGGATTAAGACCCTCATGAGTCATTAAATGAGACTTCTGTCTCGAGGGGGAAAAAAAGAACAAATTACTGTACCACCTTAGAGTTTGGAACCGTTTTTTTACTGTCGGCATAGCACGAAGTAGATTAGACCTATCACCATTTTGAAGATCTTTAATCAGCTTGCAATCACAGGACAGTTGCATATTTCTGCTTCTTACAGTCTTGCCAGAAAAGTGGAAATGGATTTTGTGTGATGTTGTTCAAACCCTGAACATCTTTTCCCAGGAACTGTATATTCGTTCCCATGGAGGCTGCACCTAGAAGACATGTCTGCGGTGGTACAGCAGGTGTCCTCTGATTGGAAGACAGACCAGAATGGCGCTCGCTTTCGCCAATCACGAATGAGGGAAAAAAATAGATACACGATTAGTACAATGACATTTTTCTTAGGACATCTACTAGCATGAAATTCGATAGTATGGTCGGTCCAGTTCTGGAGAAACTGAGTCAGGGCAGTAATAATGTAATGATGTTCCTTCCGTTTCTTCCCTCCAAAGACTGAGAGCTAATATGGACAACAAGGCACTGGAGCCTGACTCTGTGAGCCTCCCCATGGAGGAGCCCATTGTGTGTAATGGGGGCCAACCCCAGCAGCACCTGAAGAAGGTTGAGAACCAGATCACCGAAGCGCAGCGTTTTTCCCACCTGCCCAAACGCTCAGCTGTGGACCTGGAGTTCGTTGATCTTTCCTACACCATCCAGGAGGGCCCATGCTGGAGGAGGAGAGGTGAGGAGGCCGCAAGGAATGGAACTGATTGATTTCATCTTCTACTGTGGCAGAGGTTTGTGATTTCTAGCATTGTTCAAATGCTTGGTGACAACACCAGGTTTCAAGGCCCTACTGAAGTGCCTGTCTGGGAGGTTCTGCAGTCGAGAGCTAATTGGAATCATGGGGCCTTCGGGATCTGGGAAATCCACCTTAATGAACATTCTTGCTGGATACAGGTGATTGTGAATTGTTTCACATCAATGTTTTTGAAAAAACTACTACAGGTAATTCTTTTGTTTCTCCCTCCAGACAAACTGGAATGAAGGGCCAGGTCTTGATCAATGGAAAACCCCGGGACCTGCGGACATTCAGGAAAATGTCCTGCTACATCATGCAGGAAGACAAGCTGCTGCCACATCTGACTGCACGAGAGGCCATGATGGTGAGCAGAACCAGGAAACCCAAACCCTGTCCTGAAAATGAAACTTCTGTTTACAGGAGAGAGAAAATCCTGCTAAACTCAGAAAAAAGACACTTTTTTCTCTGCTGCAGGTTTCTGCCAACTTAAAACTGGATGAAACTCTGGATGTCAAAAAAGAACTGGTGGGCTAGTGTCACATTCACTAGTGTAACATGGCCTCTTGCCCAATGACCCTATCCGAAACCGATTGACGGTTTCACTTTTGAGTTGTTCTTTACCTGATTTCTCCATCTAGGTCAATGAGATTCTGACCGCACTGGGGCTCCTGGATTGTGCCCACACTCGCACCAGTTCACTTTCTGGTGGTCAGTGTAAACGACTGGCCATTGCCCTTGAACTGGTCAACAATCCTCCGGTCATGTTCTTCGATGAACCCACCAGGTAAATGTCGCCCCGAAGGTTCCTGTGGACATAACAACAAAGAGCTTATAAAACCGGCCCTTCATGTTGTCTCCTCTGACTGTGTTTTTAGCGGTTTAGATAGCGTGTCTTGCTACCAGGTGGTGTCTTTACTGCGTTCTCTGGCAATGGGAGGACGGACCATCATCTGCACCATTCACCAGCCCAGTGCCAAACTGTTTGAGATGTTTGACAAGGTACAAGTCTGTCAACAAATAAAGGAATGAATGGGCAGTTTAGAATTACCTCTTGAGGGCAGTGTTGGGAACTCAAAGCTGCTCAATCAAATCAACTGTCAACGACAGATGTTCTACACAGATTCTTGTTTTTAACAGGCTTTTGGTGTCATTTGTTCCCTTGCAGCTTTACATTCTTAGTCAGGGGCAGTGCATCTACAAAGGCTCAGTCTCATACCTCATCCCTTATTTGAAGACTTTGGGTCTTTATTGTCCTACATATCACAACCCGGCAGACTTCGGTACATCTACTTCATTTGAATAGTCATTAATTGTATATTTGTTAAATTCGGATGAGGACAATCAAGGCCAATTACCTCCTTTTTATTCTTTCTACTGTTGCTTTCAGTCATCGAAGTGGCATCTGGAGAATATGGAGACTTGAACCCTGTTCTGTTCGAGGCAGTCCAAGGTGGAATGTGTGCATTAGAGGAGAAGAAGAACCAGTGTCCCACCAATGGAACATTGGTCTGTTCAGCCAAGTACACGGCGGTGTGTAGAAGCTGCTGCTATCGACCCAATAACCAGTGGCACCCTCACCGTCTACACGATATACCCGATTGGGGTCAAACCTGTCGAATCCACTGGATTACATTTTGGGAGTCAGCCATAGATTTGTCGCATGTCTGAATGTATTCTACTGCTGTTTCTCCCAGAATGCAGGGCACATTGAGAGTCACACTTTTGCCACGAGCACACTGACACAGTTCTGTATCCTCTTCAAGAGAACCCTCATTACTATTTGTCGTGACCAGGTTGGTGACATTCGACAGCAAAGAATACTATTTTCATTCTCGCCAGAGGAATATTCTTGTGTGGTGAGAACTGTATGAAAATTGTTAACTTTTGTCATCATTTTCCCAAATTCCTCTTGTTGTCAGGTTCTGACGCACCTCCGACTGATTTCCCACATTGCTATAGGTGTGCTAATAGGCTTGCTGTACCTCAACATCGGTAACGATGCAAGCAAGGTCTTTAACAACACCGGATTCCTCTTCTTCTCTATGCTCTTCATCATGTTTGGAGCACTGATGCCAACCGTGTTGACATGTAAGTAAAAGGAAGGGAGTGATCCTGTCAAAATCCAGTATGTTTCTGTTAAACTGAACTTTCATGGACCTTGTGGTAGTTCCTCTGGAGATGTCTGTGTTTCTGCGGGAACATCTGAACTACTGGTACAGTCTAAAAGCCTACTACCTTGCCAAGACCATGGCGGATATTCCATTCCAAGTGAGCTGCCTCTAGTTAACTACAGAATGCAACTCTGTCACCGAGCATCATTTAAAGCATAAATCTTGGTTGTTTGCTTCAGCGAGTTCTAACTGAGTCAACTGTGTTTGCCAGGTGATCTGCCCCATCATGTACTGCAGTATTGTATACTGGATGACAGAGCAGCCTCCTGAGGTCAGCCGGTACCTTCTCTTTATTGCCCTGTCCACCTGTACGGCCCTGGTGGCCCAGTCCCTTGGTTTGCTGGTGGGCGCTGCCTCCACCTCGCTGCAGGTATTGCAGCTTCTGACCTTCTAGATTTCTTTCTCTTCTCTGGATAACGTGTGTTTTTCATCTCGACCAAGGTCGCCACGTTTGTTGGACCTGTTACTGCCATCCCAGTCTTGCTTTTTTCTGGATTCTTTGTCAATTTTGACACGATCCCCAAATATCTGCAGTGGAGCTCGTATGTTTCTTATGTCAGGTGTGTAGCAGAATCAACAGAATCAACTGCAGCTACTTGAGAAGTGCCTGCTAAGCTTACCGGACATGTTGCTCCATGATTTTCTCTCAGGTATGGCTTTGAGGGTGTGATCCTGTCCATCTATGGGATGAACCGGTCAGAGCTGGAATGTCCAGGGAACATGTGCAAGTTCCAACAGCCTGAGGAGGTTCTACAGCTCCTGGATGTGGAAGATGCGAAGCTCTACATGGATTTCATTGTCCTGGGCGTTTTCTTCATCATCTTCCGGCTCACCACCTACCTTGTCCTCCGCTACAAGGTCACGTCTGAGCGATAGACTTGGCTCTAGCATCCCCCCTCAGTGCCACTCCACACCTAGTGTCCTTTTAGGGTATGTTTGTAGTTTATTGATCAGAGCGTTGCTAAACAGACGGAACAAACTGTACAGCGTTCTGTGGCAGCAGCGACTGACGGCGCCCCAGCAGTCATCCTGTAAACCATCAAATGCTTGTTACCTCAGATTCTGTGGGCCACGGGTCCACTTGCCCTCTTTGACAAACTCTTTAGCGTCATTTTACACATATAAAATGCCAGAAATGGCTTTAATGTGCAGACCTACTGTGGTGCTCACGGGTTTCCTACCCTCTTATGCTAATACGTCAAGGGAAAAAGTAGGAAAAACCAAACAAACAGAAAATAACCTGAACCAGAACTAGTTTTTTAAAAATCATTGAGGTTGAAAGTCGATTGTTGTAAATTAACCTTTATCCTAATTTTACTGAAACAGCATTTTTGTACGTACAAACTTAACAAATCTTTAACGATAGTTTAAAATAAATCCCCTCAGCCTTAATCGTGTTATACAGCACTGTATTATCTGTAGTGATGAGTTGATATATGTAGTTGTGTATTTGACAAAATAGTTGAATCACCGTAACACATTTTTGTCCGTGCTGCATCCTGTAACACAGGGACACGTCTTTGTTGGTGCTATTACTCTTGTGTTTTAAACAGCATAAGCTGCACATTACAGTAAACCTGAGCAATCAAAGACCAACCAAAGGAGAATCATTTTAGCAGGAAATATCTTTTATAATTTTGCCACTAAACTGTACTGTAAATCTTTCAGTGTCTATTGTAATAAAAACACAGATACAGTTCTCACTTTGCTTTATGTGTGTTCGATGTGGAAGAGATTCCACATAAAGACAAGATTTTAATAATCTGATGACAGATTGAAATGTCAAATTTTGACATTGGTCCCAGTTTATGAGTACGAGAATGTGGCTCCGCCATGTTTTTACAGTAGCCTGGAAGAGACTAAAAGGCCTAAATACAAACTATGGCGCCCCCTGGATGTATGTTGTTGTCTAAGAATGTTTCCTGTTGGCTGTTGCCAAACACCTTAATGTAAATGATCAAATGACTAAAAGTGAAACTGACAATATTGAATCGATGCACAACTTTACTTCAAAAAGCAAACAAAGAAACCATCCAGAGAGATGATGCCACTTGATTATTTAGTCTGCAAACGAAAGGAAAATGTGTTAAATTTCACTCAAAACACACACTTTTCATACAAAGTGAATATGAGGTCACAATTTAGAATGAAATGTGTAACACAACAGGCACAAACAGCGACAGATGTCAAAGTTAAGATACGTTGAAAGGGTAAGATATGTTGAAAATTATGTCTGCTAATGTAATTAAATGTTTGGTTATTATATTTGCTGTATTATAACTCAATCAACTTACCTACATCACAGGTGACGACATATTCCGTCTCTGCCTGGTCACCTGATGAGAAACAGAAGAATTACATTAACATAAAAAAATAATTCTAAGTTCAAATTTAAACCTAAACTCATGTGTCATGTCCGACGGAGCAGAAAAGGTCTTACTGGGCTGGTAGTAGTCGTAGATCTTGACCAAAGCTGGTTTCAGGTTCTGCACTGGGACCTCCTGGATCAGGGTTAAAGTGTGGTGGATCGGGATGTCCTTCGGCAGCTGTTGGAGACAAGACTGAGGTTATCAAATGATCTAAGCTGGAGATCAACCGTCACAGCAGATCTTCCTGACCGCAGTGATGTAGATCAGAACTAGGCCCTCGTTCTCTTCAACGCGACCCACCAAGAGGGCTTGACGGAGCTGCATGGGGTCAATATAAGAATGTCAGCTTGATGGAGAATAAAGTTCTTTACCCTCAGACAGTTTTACTGAAGTATTAAATCCTCTTGAGCAGCGTGTACTTTACTCACATTCGCCACAGACTCGGGGTCGGGAACAAATCCAGACAGCATTGTAACCTCCAGGATGACCATGTTTGTGGTCTGTTGCTTGCCCCTGTATCTGTAACACATCCACAAACGCTATGCTCCAGTGGCGTTGTTGTAGTCTCGTTTGAAGCGGTAGCTGACCTTTACTCACAGGGACGAAAGCTTCAGCGTGACTCTGTTTTTCTGAGTCTGACACTGTGGTTTTGCCTCCACGAAGAAAATGTCAACGGTGGTAGGAGTTGGAATGTTGTAGTGAAGAGAAATCTGGGAAGATGTTAGGACGGATGTTATGTGGCAGGTCTACTGAGTCGAGCAGGTATGATCCGGTTCTGTGATTCTAAACATCTAAAAGCTCTGGGTACTCATTTTGTGGACCAGTACCTGTATTGAAGCACACATTGAGCCCTCCACTTCCAGGTTGACTTTTCCTCCCAGGTCCTTCAGCAGCTTCTCGTGGTAGACCAGTTTGTTGTTCTGGTTCACATCAAATACCAGTTGACCACTGGGGCTATTGACCTTGACCGTGCTTGAACCCTTTGTGCTGTACACCAGAGAGGAGTAAAGGGCCAGAGCCTGAAGAGCGACCACCGTGTCCTACAACAACGACAGCCCAGTTATCCTCTATGGATGTGATTTTCTACGTCCCAGGAAGATCCCCATCTCCTTCGCTCATACCTGTGTAGAGGAGAAGCCTCCATAGTAGTTCTGCTGCATGGAGAGCCATCTGACGATGCGGCTGGCGTAGCCCAGGTCTTCGGTAGTCGGAGAACCACTGAGTTTGGCGAGCAGAACGTAGGAGCCGATCTCCACTGACAGAGAGCCAAACCCCTCATCTGTGCTCTGGGACCAGTGGATTAAGCCCCCTACGCAGGCGACAGGTTCAAATGGGTCAACAGGACCAGACTGCAATGGTGCCCTTCAGGGCTTCTGACTCACCTTCCTGGGAGGCAACCGAATCCAAGTGCTGCAGGAGGAAATCACGAGTCTTCAAGTCTCCAGCCAGAGAGAAGACGTAGGCCATGAGAGCTGTCGTGTAGGTGTTGTTCAGGTTGTTGGTGGATTCTTTGAGGCACATCATGCTCCTGTGGACTGGAAGATCCTGCAAAATATATCGTGAAAATGTTTGTTCTTTTTTTTTTATTTCTGCAACCATTATCGATCTAAGTTATATAAAAATCTGTCTGTGTTTTCTTCTATTCCTGGACCGGTCCAGCTCTTTAGCTTCTGTCGACTTTAGCACCGTCGAGTACTTACAGTAGCCGACATGTTCATCTCCAGTAAGGCGGCCGTGATGTAAGCGCTGAGCGTCACTTCATCAGAAACTCCACCCTGAGGAGAGGAAGCACCAGTCAAACCATCAGCATCGCCCACATCCAGGGTTGGAATCTCGGGGCGGCCCATTAGATCACCTTCATCCTGTTGTTGAAGAGTTTTCCAGACTGCGCAAAACAGCCGTCTTCTTTCTGTCGGCCCAGCAGCCAGTTCTTGGACTCGTCCATCTTTGTCGGGTCGATGTAGATGAATGCCTTCGCTTTTTCAAAAGATCTCACCACGAAAGCGGTCAGCCTGCGAACAGATTATCATCAGCTCAGGAATCTAGACGTAGCGACCTGAGCAGCCTGACTAACGTTTCTTCTCACCAGGTGTTCCCGTCTCCGATTCCAAATGCGCTGTAAGATCCATCCCAGTGTTTGTAGTTCAGCTGCCTCTGATATCCTGGATAAATTAAGTGCATATTTAGATTAGAATGACAGACATATTCATCCTCCATGATCCAGCTCCTCACCGCTGGTCAGGAAGTGGAAGGCCTTCTTTAAGATGTCATCTGTCAGCTGTTCTGTGCTTCTCAGGTACTGTAGGATATAGATGTTGGGGGCCAGGAGCGCCATGTTCTGCTCCCCGCATCCGTACGGCATCTTCAACAGTCCATCCAGGTTCTGCAGAGCCCGGCCCATGATGTCGCCTGCAGGACAGCCGGGTTGAAGTACAGCGAGCGCATTGAGCAAAATGAACCCGTCCGTCTAACGACGTGACAAAACCCATTTGAATGGAGTAATCTGATTACCCAGCACAGATACTAAAGCTCGGGCTGATCCATCGATCGCATTATCAGGAAGTTCTAGTTTGACTTCCTCTTTCAGCACCTCATCTGGAAATAAAACACACGCATGAAATCCCGTTTCAAAGGCAGAGATAGAAATATTTAGCATAGAGCAATGGTTCTGATGGCCTTTTAGTGCTCTATGGATAGAACAGTGGAGGGAGAAGGGGCCTTTTCTGATACCAAAGGCTACCAGCAGGGGGCAGATAGGACGCAATGTCCATTTTTAGTGAAACCTGGATGTGAACTGGACTGACCGTTTGGACACAGCAGCCAGTTATTTATTTTTTTCATCTCCGTCCCTTCGGCCTGAAATTGAAATAAAAAAAAACAAGGCATGACCTTGCCATCGCCGTGACAACGTATTGCACATGCTGTCAGCTGATGGGGTTTTACCTTCACGATAAGCGACCGCGTGACCGTGTCGATGCGACCTCTCTCCGGCACGCTCACGATCTCGTTGTCACATGACGCGTGTGATGCTATGGCCTCGGCGCTCACAGTTACATTCACAACGCCTGTAAAGGTGACGAAACACAATAGTTTTATGAGAAATTCAACTGTCCGAGAGCCGTTGATGTGGATCATTTTAACATTGTCATATAGATCAGTCTAACGTTTTTCGATGGCCTTACCCAACACTGAGGGCACCATGGTCCAGCTCAGGGTTTTGCGTTCGCTGCCACACAGACAGGAAGTGTACTCGTTTCCAGACAGAGGTGTGAGGGTATATTCATCCGATGGGGTTGCTTTCACGCTGACCTGTTGAAGACACGGCTCAAAATATTTACGAAAAAAATATAAAAACACAACTACAATCCAGAGAAGATGAGCGAGGCATCGCGCACCATCATGCAAGTGGACTGGTAGTTGAAGACGGTTGCCTTCAGTTCAAACTGCTCGCCGCGGATGATGGAGTACGGCAGGCTGAGCTCCAGGAAGAAGGGCTGGAACACAGTGATCTCGTTCTGGGGAGCTAGGCCGAAACCCTGAGGGGACAAGCAGAACGCCTCCGTCTTCCAGGTGGTGATGGTGTCTGGGACAGTGAGGGGCAAATCCGTCTGTGCAGAGTCTCTGGAGGTAGCAACACACAGATTCAGCTAATCTTCAATCACGCAAAAGGAGTTTTCCATGGTGGTTTAATCAGATTATACTTTGCTCAGGTGTCAGAGGATTCAGTTACATCTGACCGAGCCCCTAGTGGACATGGTAGGAATTATATCATTAGCATCAATATGGCTAGCCACTAGAAGGCGGTGTTTTGGGGGCATTTTTATGGAAGCTGAGTAGATCAGAACCTCACCCGACTTCAGCCAGTTTCCACACCCAGGTTTCTGGGAAGAAAGTGCGGACGGTTTTGATTACGCCTCTTCCTGGTGCCGCACCCAAACTATATCCCACCATGTCCATGACACGTGGTGCTAACCCGTCTGAAGAAACACCACAACAAGAGTCATTGCCAAAATTTCAGTAATGTACAACTTTCGCATCATTCGTTTTACAAGAGGGGGAAATAACAGCTCACACATGCCACGATGGTACTCCAACCCTTTGAATTTCACACATGATGGCATCTTGATTAGCAAGTTTGTGGCAACTTTCAGACCTAAACTCTGGTTAGCACAGGCAAAAGGAAGTCATGATGAGTTAGAGTTTGCTTTTTCGTGAATATACCACATAGTGTTGAAAGAACGAGACAGCATTTACCTTAAAAACCGAATGAGCGTCATTTTCCTCATCACCAGGTGGAACGGGCAATATATATCTTTTTTGCCTCACGTGTAAACACGGTTCAGAGTCCTCAATTTCATATGGGATACCAGAAACTGTACTCACAGGCAGCAAGTCAAATATCTGAAAATGAAAATGGAAGCTGAAGCTGGAGATGAACCCTGGCTAAAGCATCTTCACACAACAGAACAAATATCCCTATGAAGAACCACCTTCTAGCTGGTCGGACTGGGCTTCTCCAAGAACCTTAACAAATATGTCCTGATTAAATTTGGTCCTGGCATTTACCATGTCAGCGGTCATGGTCTCCCCGGGCTCTAGGATGAGGACGCTCTGGTCAATGGCGCTCACGCCACACAGAGAGTTTGGAAGAGCCTTCACCTTCATTTTGACTTCCTCTCCCGGGACAGCAGAGGTCGGGGAAAACTCCACAGACACCTAACACACAGAGTAGAAGTTTAAAGGAACACACTGTTTCTAACACAAGTAATGAGGCGACAATTTAAATTAAAAGTCCAGCGTGTGAGATTTGGCTCCATCTGGCTAAGAGGTTACAGATCACAAGGACTGAATAACCTGGAATCCACCTCCTCGGCCCTCCTGGAAACTTTTTAATCCAAACAGCAGCCGTTTCGTATGACAGTGTGTTAGCTTGGGCTCATACGGCCACTGACCTTGTTAAGGAAGCATTTGGTCACGGTGAAATCGGCCTTGTGGGCAATCACGTTCTCGCTCGGGAGGATGACGTACGCCATGACCTGCAGGGCCGGTGACAACTCTGGAGACATTTTCACACTGAAGGATATGCTGCCCTCCGTCACTGAAAGAGAAACGGAACGTTGATGTCGGAAAAGCAAAGCACTCAGACTTCCAAAAGACGCTATGAAAAACTGGGGTGGCCTACCGGGATCTTTCAGAATCTCCACCATTTTAAGTCCCTGAGTGATGATCATTCCTCTTGACATAATCTGGGAGAATTTGTCACAACACAGTTGATCGCGATAATCTGAGGAATTTGACCTTTTGTACAGTGTTAGCATTACAGTTAGCACTTGTGTTGAGGGGCATTTTTCTTTGAATTCTGGGTAAATGTTTCTAAAGCGCCCCAGTCGCTGCTCACCAAATATATCACATCCACATTTCCTGCAGTTTCTCCCACGAAGTTGTATTTGATGGAGATGGTCTCCTCTCCATCACACGAAAGAGCTTCCTCCTTTTTGTTCACGACCAAGGAGCTGACAGATTTGGAAAAAGGCAAAGGCAGCTGGAACACGGACACTGTGTGGTGGGCGCTGTCAAAGAATGGTTCCAGGAAGTTACGGTCTTGTCGTACTTCTGAGGCCTGATTGGACGGAAGGTGCTTTTAGAGTTTGTCAAATATGTTTCATGTTTTTATAAATGATTCTATTCTTAAACGTTAGATTGATGTCCTCTGTTACTGATTCCATTTCTGGCGTTCTGACCAGCAACTTAACATAAACCCGACTCCCAGTGGCCCCTTGTGTGACGTCACTGGGGCCCGGTGATGTGTGATTGGCCACATTCAGTCACCTACCTTGAGTCTGATGTCCTCTCCATTGAACAGTGTTGTGTTTAATGAGAAAGTGGCAATTCCCTCGGCATCTGTGGTGAGGTTCAGTAGCACCCAGTCCTGCCAGCCTACAGCGTTCAGTAACTGGATCTCCATGTTAGGGACGGGCGTATCGTTGTGGTGAACCGCTTTAATCTGCCGGAAATGAGAAAAGGGGCATCCCATAAAATCACCAAGGCTTCTAGACTCTGACGGCCTTGAAAACCATCTCTTACGCCCACCTTCCCCTCCAAAGTGGATTCCTCATTGTAAATCTTGGGTGTTTCAACAAAGATCAACTTCCCAATTATGTAAGAGAGCTCCACAACTTTCTCCGCTGGAAGTGAAGTTCCTGTGAGGAAAAGCAACCGAGTTACAGCAACACAACATCCTGAACGAGCAGTAAGACTGGCAAAACTTGCCTGTCCCCTCCTCCTCCACGCTGGCTGTGATGTGGAGGGAAGGGTGAAACGCCTTAGCTTCTATTTTGGTGAAAAACGACATTTTGGGGTTGAATTTGGCACAGCCGGTCTTGTCCGTCTGGATAGCAAAAAACAAAATTGGAGAGTTGCTGAATGTTTCCCGACAGATTTCTGATTATTGATCACGCTGAAGGCCTTTTTGCTGATGATTTTATAAAGCTAAAATTGATGAAAATGCATTTTAGTTCTTAAAAGTCCAGCGTGCGCGCGGTTTGTCGCCGCCTAGTGACGCCATAAAATGTTTGTGTGGGTTTTTTTTAAACTGAATTGATCTCTGAATCTTGATTTCACTCCTCTGCTGTGACCACTTCCGCTCATCTTTCGGCGGAGGTGTTACATTTTTCGATGGCTCAGAACCAGAGTTAATAACACTACAACACCTGTTTCGCCTCTTTGAAACACAGGCCTGGGATCTGATCGGTCAAATAGCTCCTCGGTCTCCGGCAAATCTCGATGTTCACCATCCCCGGCACAGGTTGTCCATACGTGTATCTGTTTGGTTCAAAGATTCAAAAGGTAGGAGAGTGGCTGGTAATGGCTAAAAACACAAAGTGGATACAAGAACTTACTTTGCACAGACGTCCATTTCCAGTTCCTCTTTTCCAACGCTTACCTCGTTGGGCGCTTGGAGGCTCACCTTAAATTTTGGGAGGACTGAGGGACAGATGAGTTTTGGTTTATGGGGGGAAGGGGCGGTTTGGTGCCAAATGAAAAGCTCTGCAACTCACCATATTTTTCCACCTTAAATCTCTTGTTTACTTGGTTTCTCTTCATCCAAACTGAAATGGTATACCATCCCTCGCGGACCTCAGAGTTGAGGGAATAGGACAGCTGCAGTATTGCCCCGTTGGACGTGGCGTTCAGCCACTGCCCGATCCGGTTTTGTTGAGGGTCCTGAGTGAAATCAACGAGGGAAAAAATTGCAGGAATCTGGAATCTACTTCCAGAACTTACGGGGATGCAGAACAATTAGTGTGAAAATTTCCGTTTTCCTTACCAGAAGTTCGATGACGTCGTACTGGAAGAGAGAAAAATAGAGATAAATGTGACATTTTCCTCATAATCACAACTATGACTGGATACTTTGACCCTTCATCTGTGCCAGCTGTTTGCACACATGGATCAAACTGGTATCAGAGGTCAAAGGACACAACCTACGCTTTGTTTGGTTTGCCTGATTTCACTCCTGCAGCTGGACTTTTGCATGGTTTCCACACATCATTACCTAACCCATGTGTGTACTGGTTCAGAAACACCCCCAGGGAACTCACCAGCCCTTTTGCAGGTCTCAGCTTGGTGTCCAGCGTGACGACTCTGAAATGAACTGAGAGGTGAGAAAAAGGGGGATTAAGCGGATTCTTTCACACAGCCGACCGACCGGTCAGGTTACCTGTTTGACCAGGCAGGTAGATGGGCTTGTCTGTTTGGACGAAGGACTTCAATGGGTAGTATTTGATCATGATTTTTCGTGATTCCGTCAAGGAAAACTGCGCTCCGCGTACAGTGACGATGAGATTGTGGACCTTGGATTTCGACATCTCCGGAGCCTGTGGAAGAAACATGGAAACATCAGAACTGACGATGACCAGAGAACCAATCATGCAAGCTGGACGTTGAGGACCTGGAAGTTTGTGCATTGGTGGAATTGTTTGTCTGAAACTCTCTCAAAGATGACCATTTTGTTGTCGTTGTAGGTGAGAATGGCGGTCATGGCCAAAGACTCGTTGGGCTGCAAGAGACTGGCGCACAGCCTGCTCGTCGATCCAACTTCGATGACGGCGGGAATGGTCACCATGAACTGTCTGCAGCCACAGAAACATACAAGCGTGACGGTTATCTCACCGACCGAGCACCAAATCTGATGGGCGTAAGAAACCTGGAGCAGGGAAACTCACGGTCCGGCGGCCACGCCATCGAAGAAGACCCAGTTGAGGCAAAGGAGCAGCGTCCACGCGCAAGTACGACCCCCCGGCAGAGCCATGGCTGACTGACTGACAGAGATGAGCTGCGGAGTCCATTAAATAGTCTTTAGAGCCCTGCCCCAGTCTCTCTCTCTCTCTGTCACTCTCTGTCTCTCTGTCAGTAACATCAGACCTGTGATGTTCCTGCGTTTAAAGTCTGCTCATTATTGGCAGCATGTAAAATTTGAGTGGGTGCAGGTTTCTATCTGTCTGTTAGTCTGTCTGCACACTAACAGAATAATGTCCTCAACTAGCTAGCGTGCTAACTTGCTGTCTGGGTTTAGTAGCTGGTGGTCTTTTAATGCCCGCCAAATAACACCAACGAAGCATGTATAACCTCATATATAACGTTCCTACAGTTGCTGAGCACAAATGTGAGTAGTTAAAGGGCCGCTGATCTTGTTTGAACACAGCTGAACCTGATCCAAGGGTTTGCACAAAATAAATAATGTGTAGGCAGTTAGTTTTCTTTCACCTGAGAAATATGTGTAATCAGCCTGCGCAAACAGTGCGTCCAGTTGCTGTCAGGTCAAAAGTACAAGCGTTGCCTCTTTTGGGAATTGTGGTGAAATATATCCATCTATCTCTCTATTCATCTAGTAATCTGTCTATCTATATATGCATTTAAAAAAAACATACAATTCTGTCTAAAGAAAAGAAAGACATGCTCACACAGGGCCTTGCAGTGAGCTGCAGACTCATTTAGGGGTGAACCCTGCCGTCACCCATATATCCCTGGGGGCCCCAAAAGACACATAGTGGTCAAGAAAAAAAGAAAATAGCAAACATTGCATTGTCACGTGTATGTAGACTCTAACACTGTCCCACTGCTGATGGTTTTTTCTGTATCTGCAGAGAAGAATGGCAGAATGATCCTCAAATCCAGGCGTTCTGAGCTTGTGACATCGTGCAACAGAAGAGGCTCTCATCGCTGCCAAAGATTTTAAACTAGAGCAATTTTAACATGGTTTTGAACATGATTTGTGTGAACGTTGTAGTTTTATTGTGTGTATGTACCTGTAGCTGTATGTTATGTTGTTTCTTTGACAGTAACTTTGATAGTGAATGCACTGTGTTGGTCAGGTCTCCCTTGGAAAATCAATTTTTAACCTCAGTGGGCGATTCCTGGCTAAATAAAAAATAAAAATAAAAAAGTCCTTAGTTAATAAAGGTTAAATTGAAAGTAAGTGCAAGGTTTTTTTCTTTTCCTTTATTTTTTAAAAATCAATTTAAAAATCAAAACATTTCAATCAATCATTTTTTTTAATTCATGGGCAAAAGTAGGAAATATGGTATCAAAAAACCAAACAAACAGAAAATAACCTGAACCAGAACTAGTTTTTTAAAAATCATTGAGGTAGAAAGTCGATTGTTGTAAATTAACCTTTATCCTAATTTTACTGAAACAGCATTTTTGTACGTACAAAACTTAACAAATCTTTAACGATAGTTTAAAATAAATCCCCTCAGCCTTAATCGTGTTATACAGCACTGTATTATCTGTAGTGATGAGTTGATATATGTAGTTGTGTATTTGACAAAATAGTTGAATCACCTTAACACATTTTTGTCCGCGCTGCATCCTGTAACAACACAGGGACACGTCTTTGTTGGTGCTATTATTCTTGTGTTTTAAACAGCATAAGCTGCACATTACAGTAAACCTGAGCAATCAAAGACCAACCAAAGGAGAATCATTTTAGCAGGAAATATCTTTTACATTTTGCCATGGACTGACTCACTGCATCTTCCATTTTGCCACTAAACTGTACTGTAAATCTTTCAGTGTCTATTGTAATAAAAACACAGATACAGTTCTCACTTTGCTTAATGTGTGTTCGATGTGGAAGAGATTGCACATAAAGACAAGATTTTAATAATCTGATGACAGATTGAAATGTCAAATTTTGACATTGGTCCCAGTTTATGAGTACGAGAATGTGGCTCCGCCATGTTTTTACAGTAGCCTGGAAGAGACTAAAAGGCCTAAATACAAACTATGGCGCCCCCTGGATGTATGTTGTTGTCTAAGAATGTTTCCTGTTGGCTGTTGCCAAACACCTTAATGTAAATAAAATGACTAAAAGTGAAACGGACAATATTGAATCGATGCACAACTTTACTTCAGAAAGCAAACAAAGAAACCATCCAGAGAGATGATGCCACTTGATTATTTAGTCTGCAAACGAAAGGAAAATGTGTTAAAATTCACTCAAAACACACACTTTTCATACAAAGTGAATATGAGGTCACAATTTAGAATGAAATGTGTAACACAACAGGCCTGAACAGCGACAAATGTCAAAGTTAAGATATATTGAAAGGGTAAGATACGTTTAAAATTATGTCTGCTAATGTAATAAAAAATGTTTGGTGTATTATATTTGCTGTATTATAACTCAATCAACTTACCTACATCACAGGTGACGACATATTCCGTCTCTGCCTGGTCACCTGATAAGAAACAGAAGAATTAGATTGACATAAAAAAATAATTCTAAGTTCAAATTTAAACCTAAACTCATGTGTCATGTCTGACGGTGTCACACTCTGCTCCAGCCCATGGACTCAGTACTTTTCCACTGCCCTGCTCACACCACACCCTCTGATCACCACACCCACTCTCAGTCACTGATCACACACCTGCTCTCACTCATCAATCAGCTCACCTACCAGTATATATTCTCCAGCCTCACACACTCAGGGCCAGATTGTTCTCTGCAATGCAAGACCTTCCAGCGTTTACCTGCCTGTCTTCCCGGTATTGACCCTGCCTGTGTACGACCTGCCTGTTCTGCCTGACCCCCGCTAAATTAACTCTGTCTTCTGTTTTGACCACGAGCTCAGCCAGTCTCCCTCTGGATTGTTTGCCTGATTCTGCCTGCCTCCCGGTTACTGAACTTTTGCCTGCATCGACCAAGTCCACTGCCCTGCCCTCGAACTGTTTTTTGTGTGCCAGATTGCAGTTAATAAACCTGTTAACTGATCATCAGTTCATTGCCTGTTTTGTACTGCACTTGGGTCACGGTACAATCTGGCCAGTCATGGACCCAGCAGAATCACCGTCACCACGGGATCGGTTTGAAAGAATCGAGAGAATGCTCATGTTTCATGAGCAGCGGATGGAGGAGGCGGCTGCCCATGCCCGACAAGCTGCGGAGGCCCAAGCCAGGGCCATCACAGCCCTCACAGCTCAACTGCAGCAGCTGACCTCCACCCTTTCCTCTCCAGAGGCCACAGTCTCTGCACCAGCACCTCCACCTCCTGCTCCAGTTCCAACTCTGCCGAGGATGATATCAGAACCCCGGCTGGGGGCCCCAGAGCGCTACAATGGGGATCCCAAGCTCTGTCGTCCCTTCCTGACTTCCTGTTCTCTGCTCTTCAGTCTGCAGCCACACACATTTGCCACTGAGGGAGCCAAGGTGGCATACGTCATCAGCAACCTGACAGGAAGAGCTCTCCTCTGGGGAACCGCAGAGTGGGAGAGGCAGACTCCTGCCTGTGCTTCATTCCAGGCCTTCTCGGAGGAGCTGTGCAAGGTCTTCGGGCTGGGAGCTACGGGTCCAGATGGCACTTCTGAGCTCCTCTCCATACGGCAGGGGAATCAGTCCGTGGCAGATTACTCCATCGACTTCCGGACCAAGGCTCGTCAGAGTGACTGGAACCTGGCTGCACTCCGGGATGCCTTTCTGCATGGTTTAGCAGAAAATATCAAGGACGAACTGGTTTCTTGTCCTCTACCTGCCACACTGGATGAACTCATCGAGCTCAGCACTCGACTGGATCTTCGTGTCGGGGCCCGGAGAAGAGAGAGGAGACAGAACCCCGCACTTTCCACGGCAGCTCACCGCCTGAATTTCCCCTCCGCTTCTGCCCCTGTTCCTGCTGACCCAGAACCGATGCAACTGGGTCGCACCAGACTCACACCAGAGGAGTGTCAGCGTCGCCAGATGGGGAACCTCTGTATGTACTGCGGGCAATATGGACATTTTATCTCTCTGTGTCCGTTAAAAGGCAGAGCTCCCCAGTGAATGAGGAAGTCCTGGTGAGTCATGTGGGAGTGAAATCTTCCTCTCAGATTAAATGTCCCCTCTTTCTAGCCAAGCTTCTTCTCGCCGATGACTCTCACACCCTGGCCACCTTCATTGACTCCGGTTCCGATGGCAATATTATGGACGAGGGCTTGGCTATGCAACTCGGGCTAGAGAGGATTCCCCTCAACCCACCGATTCCTGCCAGGGCCCTGGATGGTCATCTTCTGGGAACGGTTGCTCACCAGACTGCCCCTGTTCACATGCTGATTTCTGGTAACCATCATCAGACCATCCAGTTTCATCTCCTGCCCTCATCCAACATTCCTCTGATCCTGGGCTTTCCATGGCTCCGCAAACACAACCCGCATGTCAACTGGACCACAGCCACTATCCCCAGCTGGAGCGGTTTCTGCCACCAGGTCTGCCTTCGGGATGCATCAATGCTGTGCTAGACTACACTCCCCAGCACCTGCCTGGACCAGTCCCTGCTGAGTACCACGACCTCAGGGAGGTGTTCAGTAAGGCCAAAGCTACCTCGCTGCCCCCCCACCGCCCTTACGACTGCTGTATTGATCTGAAGCCTGGCACGTCACCTCCTAAGGGGCGCCTCTACTCTCTGTCTGGTCCAGAGCGGGAGGCCATGGAGAACTATATTAATGACTCTCTGGCTGCTGGAATCATACGCCCGTTCTCATCCCTGCAGGGGCAGGATTCTTTTTTGTGGACAAGAAGGACAAGACCCTGCGCCCTTGCATCGATTACCGGGGTCTCAACGACATCACTATCAAGAACCAGTACCCCCTACCACTCATTTCCTCTGCCTATGAGCTACTTCAAGGGGCCAAGATCTTCACCAAGCTTGACCTTCGTAATGCCTACCACCTCGTACGCATCAGGGAGGGGGACGAGTGGAAGACGGCCTTCAACACCCCCACTGGACATTATGAATATTTGGTGATGCCATTCGGTCTCACCAATGCCCCCGCTGTCTTCCAAGCCTTGGTGAATGATGTCCTCCGGGACATGATCAATAAATATGTGTTTGTCTACTTAGACGACATTCTTATCTTCTCCACCTGCCTTGAGGATCACATTCACCATGTCAGGACGGTGTTCTGATCTGAACCCGAGTGGTGTTTTGTTATTGGACTTCTGTGCTCGTCTCAGATTGTCCATAACGAACACCTTGTTCAGACATAAAGGCGTCCACATGTGCACTTGGCACCAGGACGCCTTAGGCCACAGATCAATGATCGACTTTGTGGTTGTGTCATCGGATTTGCGGCCGCATGTTCTGGACACTCGGGTGAAGAGAGGGGCGGAGCTGTCAACTGATCACCACCTGGTGGTGAGTTGGCTCCGATGGTGGGGAAGGATGCCGGACAGACCTGGCAGGCCCAAACGTGTTGTGAGGGTCTGCTGGGAACGCCTGGCAGAGTCCCCTGTCAGAAGGAGCTTCAACTCACGCCTCCGGGAGAGCTTTGACCATGTCCCGGGGGAGGCGGGGGACATTGAGTCCGAGTGGACCGTGTTCCGTGCCTCCATTGTTGAGGCAGCTGACCGGTGCTGTGGCCGCAAGGTGGTTGGTGCCTGTCGTGGCGGCAATGCCCGAACCCGCTGGTGGACACCAGCGGTGAGGGATGCCGTCAAGCTGAAGAAGGAGTCGTATCGGGCCTTACTGGCCTGTGGGACTCCTGAGGCAGCAGATGGGTACCGGCGTGCCAAGCGGAGTGCAGCTACGGCGGTTGCCGAGGCAAAGACTCGGGCATGGGAAGAGTTCGGTGAGGCCATGGAGAACGACTTTCGGACGGCCTCGAAAAGGTTCTGGACCACCATCCGGCGTCTGAGGAGGGGGAAGCAGTGCACTGTCAACGCTGTGTATAGTGGTGATGGTGTGCTGCTGACCTCAACTCGGGATGTTGTGGATCGGTGGAAGGAATACTTCGAGGACCTCCTCAATCCCACCAACACGCCTTCCAGTGAGGAAGTAGGGCCTGGGGACCTGGAGATGGGCTCTCGTATCTCCGGGGCTGAAGTTGCCGAGGTAGTTAAAAAACTCCTCGGTGGCAAGGCCCCGGGGGTGGATGAGATCCGCCCAGAGTCCCTTAAGGCTCTGGATGTTGTAGGGCTGTCGTGGTTGACTCGACTCTGCAACATCGCGTGGACATCGGGGGCAGTGCCGCTGGATTGGCAGACCGGGGTGGTAGTCCCTCTTTTTAAGAAGGGGGACCGGAGGGTGTGTTCCAACTATAGGGGATCACACTCCTCAGCCTCCCTGGTAAGGTCTATTCAGGGGTACTGGAGAGGAGGGTCCGCCGGATAGTCGAACCTCGGATTCAGGAGGAGCAATGTGGTTTTCGTCCTGGCCGTCGAACAGTGGACCAGCTCTACACCCTCCGCAGGGTCTTCGAGGGTGCATGGGAGTTTGCCCAACCAGTCCACATGTGTTTTGTGGACTTGGAGAAGGCATTCGACCTTGTCCCTCGGGGGGTCCTGTGGGGGGTCCTCCGAGAGTATGGGGTGTCGGGCCCGCTGATACGGGCTGTCCGCTCCCTGTACGATCGGTGCCAGAGTTTGGTCCGAATTGCTGGCAGTAAGTCGAACTCGTTTCCGGTGAGGGTTGGCCTCCGCCAGGGTTGCCCTTTGTCACCGATTCTGTTCATAATTTTTATGGACAGAATTTCTAGGTGCAGTCATGGTGTTGAGGGGATCCGGTTTGGTGACCTCAGGATCGAGTCTCTGCTTTTTGCGGATGATGTGGTCCTGTTGGCTTCATCGGCCCGTGACCTCCAACTATCACTGGATCGGTTCGCCGCCGCATGTGAAGCGGCTGGGATGAGAATCAGCACCTCCAAATCCGAGGCCATGGTTCTCAACCGGAAAAAGGTGGAGTGCCTTCTCCGGGTAAAGGAGGAGATCCTGCCCCAAGTGGAGGAGTTTAAGTACCTCGGGGTCTTGTTCACGAGTGAGGGAAGAATGGAGCGGGAGATCGACAGGCGGATCGGTGTGGCGTCCACAGTAATGCGGACTCTGCACCGGTCCGTTGTGGTGAAGAGAGAGCTGAGCCGAAAGGCGAAGCTCTCGATTTACCGGTCGATCTTCGTTCCTACCCTCACCTATGGTCATGAGCTTTGGGTAATGACCGAAAGAACAAGATCACGGGTACAAGCAGCTGAAATGAGCTTCCTCCGTAGGGTGGCTGGGCTCTCCCTTAGAGATAGGGTGAGAAGCTCTGCCATCCGGGAGGAGCTCGGAGTAGAGTCACTGCTCCTCCGCGTTGAGAGGAGCCAGATGGGGTGGCTTGGGCATCTAGTCAGGATGCCCCCTGGACGCCTCCCTGGTGAGGTGTTCAGGGCATGTCCCTCCGGTAGGAGACCCCCGGGGAGACCCAGGACACGTTGGAGAGACTATGTCTCTCGGCTGGCCTGGGAACGCCTGGGGATCCCTCCGGATGAGCTGGAGGAGGTAGCTGGGGAGAGGGAAGTCTGGGCTTCTCTCCTTAGGCTGCTGCCCCCGCGACCCGACCCGGATAAGCGGTAGAGAATGGATGGATGGATGGAGGACGGTGTTGCAGCGCCTCCTGGAGAATTCGCTGTTCGTCAAGGTTGAGAAATGCGAGTTCCACACCCAGTCGGTGGCCTTTCTTGGCTACATTGTGACCGAGGGACGCTTGGAGATGGATCCTGCTAAGGTGGAGGCGGTAAAGTCCTGGCCAGTTCCTGAGACCCGTAAGCAACTGCAGCGTTTCCTGGGTTTTGCAAACTTTTATTGACGCTTCATCCGGAACTATAGCTCCATTGCTGCTCCCCTCACCATGTTGACCTCCCCCAAGAGTCCTTTCTGCTGGTCCCACGCTGCAGACTCTGCTTTCCAGACCCTGAAGAACCGGTTCAGCTCAGCACCCATCCTCCAGGTCCCGGACATTGAACGACAGTTTGTTGTGGTGGTGGATGCTTCCGATGTTGGAGTGGGTGCAGTCCTGTCTCAGCGAGCAGCAGGTGACCAGAAACTCCATCCATGTGCCGCCTTCTCTCGGCGTCTTTCACCGGCCGAGAGAAATTATGACACTGGCAATCGGGAGCTTCTGGCTGTCAAGCTGGCCCTAGAGGAGTGGCGACACTGGCTTGAAGGGACTAAGCAGCCCTTCTTAGTTTGGACAGATCACAAGAACCTGGAGTACATCCGAACTGCTAAGAGACTCAACTCCCGACAGGCACGATGGGCCCTCTTCTTCACCAGGTTTGATTTCTCCCTCTCCTACAGACCCGGCTCCCACAATGTCAAACCAGACGCATTGTCACGCCAGTTTCAGCGAGAGGGGGATGAATCCACCTCTGCAGACACCATTCTACCGTCTCCTTGTGTTGTCGCATCCCTGACGTGGGAGATCGAGGAGAGGGTGAGAACCTCTACAGAGGGGGAGGCTGGTCCCAGAGGCTCATGCCTCTAGGTTTTCCTGTCGTCCGGGGATCCAGAGAACCTGTGACGTCCTCCAGCAACACTTCTGGTGGTCCACGTTAGAGGAGGACACCCGGGAATATGTCAATGCCTGCCCTACCTGCAACCAGAACAAGTCTTCACGTCAGGCCCCGTCCGGTCTCACAACGGTCTACAGCCACTTCCTGTGCCGCATCGTCCCATGTCACACATTTCTATAGACTTTGTCACTGGTCTGCCACCATCTGAGGGGAAGACGGCCATACTTACAATCGTGGATCGCTTCTCTAAGGTGGCTCACTTCGTCCCCTTACCCAAGCTCCCATCAGCTAAAGAGACTGCCCAACTACTCCTCGACCATGTCTTCCATTTCCATGGAATTCCTGTGGATGTGGTCTCTCTTCCGTGTTCTGGCAGGAGTTCTGCAGATTGCTGGGAGCCACGCCGAGTCATCAGGGTTCCATCCTCAATCCAATGGCCAGACTGGAAGGGTGAACCAACAGATGGAAACAGCCCTTCGGTGTACTGTGTCCCAGAACCCATCTTCCTGGTCCCAGCAGCTGTTGTGGGTGGAATATGCTCACAACACTTTGACAAGCTCTGCCACAGGCCTGTCTCCTTTCCAGTGTGCCTATGGGTATCAGCCACCCTTCTTCCCAGCCCTGGAGAAGGAGGCCTCTTGCCCTTCAGTTCAAGCCTTCCTCCATCGCTGTCATCGGACCTGGGCCCGACCTAGAGCCTCCCTCCTGAAAACTGCTGGCCGCTACTCCTCTGCTGCCAACCGTCGTTCCCAAGCTCCAGAATATCAGGTGGGCCAGAAGGTCTGGCTCTCCACCTGGGACCTTCCACTGCGGGTGGAGTCCAACAAGCTGGCTCCCAAGTTCATCAGACCGTTCCTCATCGAAGGAGTCATCAATCCTGTGGCAGTCAGGCTCAAGCTTCCCCGGTCCATGAGGGTTCACCCAACCTTCCATGTGTCAAGGTCAAGCCTGTCCGAGAGAGCCCTCTGGTGCCCGCTGCTCCTCCACCGCCTCCTCCTCGCTTCATTGATGGGGGACTCACCTATGCTGTGCGCCGCATCATCCGCTCCCGTGTTCGTGGCAGAGGCCTTCAGTATCTCGTTGACTGGGAGGGTTATGGCTCAGAAGAAAGATCTTGGGTTCCTGCTCGTCACATTGTGGACCGACAGCTCCTCCGTGACTTTCATCGGCAGCATCCAGATCAGCCCTCTCACAGCATGGTCGGGGGCTTTCCTCGTCGAGGGGTGCGTGCTGTCGGCGCTACTGCTGCTCCAGCTCCTGAGCCAGAGGAGGATTCCCGGTCGCAGACGGGAGATCTGCAGGTGACCTTGTCCTCCTCTCAGGAATTCTAACCCGCCTTCCAGTTTCCCCCTCCTCCCGCCCTGGCTCATGGGACTTTTTGGGGACGTCAGGAGCCGTCCCTTGAGGGGGGGGTTCTGCCACACTCTGCTCCAACCCATGGACTCAGTACTTTTCCACTGCCCTGCTCACACCACACCCTCTGATCACCACACCTGCGCTCAGTCACTGATCACACACCTGCTCTCACTCATCAATCAGCTCACCTACCAGTATATATTCTCCAGCCTCACACTCACCCGGTGCCAGATTGTTCTCTGCAATGCAAGACCTTCCAGCGTTTTCCTGCCTGTCTTCCCGGTATCGACCCTGCCTGTGTACGACCTGCCTGTTCTGCCTGACCCCCGCTAAATTAACTCTGTCTTCTGTTTTGACCACGAGCTCAGCCAGTCTCCCTCTGGATTGTTTGCCTGATTCTGCCTGCCTCCCGGTTACTGAACTTTTGCCTGCATCGACCAAGTCCACTGCCCTGCCCTCGAACTGTTTTTTGTGTGCCAGATTGCAATTAATAAACCTGTTAACTGATCATCAGTTCATTGCCTGTTTTGTACTGCACTTGGGTCCATACCATACCCGTCACAGACGGAGCAGAAAAGAAGGTCTTACTGGGCTGGTAGTAGTCGTAGATCTTGACCAAAGCTGGTTTCAGGTTCTGCACTGGGACCTCCTGGATCAGGGTTAAAGTGTGGGGGATCGGGATGTCCTTCGGCAGCTGTTAGAGACAAGACTGAGGTTATCACATGATCTAAGCTGGAGATCAACCGTCACAGCAGATCTTCCTGACCTCAGTGATGTAGATCAGAACTCGGCCCTCGTTCTCGTCAACATGACCCACCAAGAGGGCTTGACGGAGCTGCATGGGGTCAATATAAGAATGTCAGGTTGATGGAGAATAAAGTTCTTTACCCTCAGACAGTTTTACTGAAGTATTAAACCCTCTTGAGCAGGGTGTACTTTACTCACATTCGCCACAGACTTGGGATCGGGAACAAATCCAGACAGCATTGTAACCTCCAGGATGACCATGTTTGTGGTCTGTTGCTTGCCCCTGTATCTGTAACACATCCACAAACGCTATGCTCCAGTGGCGTTGTTGTAGTCTCGTTTGAAGCGGTAGCTGACCTTTACTCACAGGGACGAAAGCTTCAGCGTGACTCTGTTTTTCTGAGTCTGACACTCTGGTTTTGCCTCCACGAAGAAAATGTAAACGGTGGTAGGAGTTGGAATGTTGTAGTGAAGAGAAATCTGGGAAGATGTTAGGACGGATGTTATGTGGCAGTTCTACTGAGTCGAGCAGGTATGATCCGGTTCTGTGATTCTAAACATCTACAAGCTCTGGGTACTCATTTTGTGGACCAGTACCTGTATTGAAGCACACATTGAGCCCTCCACTTCCAGGTTGACTTTTCCTCCCAGGTCCTTCAGCAGCTTCTCGTGGTAGACCAGTTTGTTGTTCTGGTTCACATCAAATACCAGTTGACCACTGGGGCTATTGACCTTGACCGTGCTTGAACCCTTTGTGCTGTACACCAGAGTGGAGTAAAGGGCCAGAGCCTGAAGAGCGACCACCGTGTCCTACAACAACGACAGCCCAGTTATCCTCTATGGATGTGATTTTCTACGTCCCAGGAAGATCCCCATCTCCTTCGCTCATACCTGTGTAGAGGAGAAGCCTCCATAGTAGTTCTGCTGCATGGAGAGCCATCTGACGATGCGGCTGGCGTAGCCCAGGTCTTCGGTAGTCGGAGAACCACTGAGTTTGGCGAGCAGAACGTAGGAGCCGATCTCCACTGACAGAGAGCCAAACCCCTCATCTGTGCTCTGGGACCAGTGGATTAAGCCCCCTACGCAGGCGACAGGTTCAAATGGGTCAACAGGACCAGACTGCAATGGTGCCCATCAGGGCTTCTGACTCACCTTCCTGGGAGGCAACCGAATCCAAGTGCTGCAGGAGGAAATCACGAGTCTTCAAGTCTCCAGCCAGAGAGAAGACGTAGGCCATGAGAGCTGTCGTGTAGGTGTTGTTCGGGTTGTTGGTGGATTCTTTGAGGCACATCATGCTCCTGTGGACTGGAAGATCCTGCAAAATATACCGTGAAAATGTTTTTTGTTTTTTTTTAATTTCTGCGACCATTATCAATCTAAGTTATATAAAAATCTGTCTGTTTTCTTCTATTCCTGGACCGGTCCAGCTCTTTAGCTTCTGTCGACTTTAGCACCGTCGAGTACTTACAGTAGCCGACATGTTCATCTCCAGTAAGGCGGCCGTGATGTAAGCGCTGAGCGTCACTTCATCAGAAACTCCACCCTGAGGAGAGGAAGCACCAGTCAAACCATCAGCATCGCCCACATCCAGGGTTGGAATCTCGGGGCAGCCCATTAGATCACCTTCATCCTGTTGTTGAAGAGTTTTCCAGATTGCGCAAAACAGCCGTCTTCTTTCTGTCGGCCCAGCAGCCAGTTCTTGGACTCATCCATCTTTGTCGGGTCGATGTAGATGAATGCCTTCGCTTTTTCAAAAGATCTCACCACGAAAGCGGTCAGCCTGCGAACAGATTATCATCAGCTCAGGAATCTAGACGTAGCGACCTGAGCAGCCTGACTAACGTTTCTTCTCACCAGGTGTTCCGGTCTCCGATTCCAAATGCGCTGTAAGATCCATCCCGGTGTTTGTAGTTCAGCTGCCTCTGATATCCTGGATAAATTAAGCGCACATTCAGATTAGGATGACAGACATATTCATCCTCCATGATCCGGCTCCTCACCACTGGTCAGGAAGTGGATGGCCTTCTTTAAGATGTCATCTGTCAGCTGTTCTGTGCTTCTCAGGTACTGTAGGATATAGATGTTGGGGGCCAGGAGCGCCATGTTCTGCTCCCCGGATCCGTACGGCATCTTCAACAGTCCATCCAGGTTCTGCAGAGCCCGGCCCATAATGTCGCCTGCAGGACAGCCGGGTTGAAGTACAGCGAGCGCATTGAGCAAAATGAACCCGTCCGTCTAACGACGTGACAAAACCCATTTGAATGGAGTAATCTGATTACCCAGCACAGATACTAAAGCTCGGGCTGATCCATCGATCGCATTATCAGGAAGTTCTAGTTCGACTTCCTCTTTCAGCACCTCATCTGGAAATAAAACACACGCATGAAATCCCTTTTCAAAGGCAGAGATAGAAATTTTTAGCATAGAGCAATGGTTCTGATGGCCTTTTAGTGCTCTATGGATAGAGCAGTGGAGGGAGAAGGGGCCTTTTCTGATACCAAAGGCTACCAGCAGGGGGCAGATAGGACGCAATGTCCATTTTTAGTGAAACCTGGATGTGAACTGGACTGACCGTTTGGACACAGCAGCCAGTTATTTATTTTTTTCATCTCCGTCCCTTCGGCCTGAAATTGAAATTAAAAAAAACAAGGCATGACCTTCCCATCGCCATGACAAGGTATCGCAGATGCTGTCAGCTGATGGGGTTTTACCTTCACGATAAGCGACCGCGTGACCGTGTCGATGCGACCTCTCTCCGGCACGCTCACGATCTCGTTGTCACATGACGCGTGTGATGCTATGGCCTCGGCGCTCACAGTTACGTTCACAACGCCTGTAAAGGTGACGAAACACAATAGTTTTATGAGAAATTCAACTGTCTGAGAGCCGTTGATGTGGATCATTTTAACATTGTCATATAGATCAGTCTAACGTTTTTCGATGGCCTTACCCAACACTGAGGGCACCATGGTCCAGCTCAGGGTTTTGCGTTCGCTGCCACACAGACAGGAAGTGTACTCGTTTCCGGACAGAGGTGTGAGGGTATATTCATCCGATGGGGCTGCTTTCACGCTGACCTGTTGAAGACACGGCTCAAAATATTTACGAAATTTTTTTTAAAACACACTACAATCCAGAGAAGATGAGCGTGGCATCGCGCACCATCATGCAAGTGGACTGGTAGTTGAAGACGGTTGCCTTCAGTTCAAACTGCTCGCCGCGGATGATGGAGTACGGCAGGCTGAGCTCCAGGAAGAAGGGCTGGAACACAGTGATCTCGTTCTGGGGAGCTAGGCCGAAACCCTGAGGGGACAAGCAGAACGCCTCCGTCTTCCAGGTGGTGATGGTGTCTGGGACAGTGAGGGGCAAATCCGTCTGTGCAGAGTCTCTGGAGGTAGCAAAGAGGCAACACACAGATTCAGCTAATCTTCAATCACGCAAAAGGAGTTTCCCATGGTGGCTTAATCAGATTATACTTTGCTCAGGTGTCAGAGGATTCAGTTACGTCTCACCGAGTGGACATGGTAGGAATTATATCATTAGCGTTAATATGGCTAGCCACTAGAAGGCGGGGTTTTGGGGACATTTTTATGGAAGCTGAGTAGATCAGAACCTCACCCGACTTCAGCCAGTTTCCACACCCAGGTTTCTGGGAAGAAAGTGCGGACGGTTTTGATTACGTCTATTCCTAGTGCCCCAAGCACACCATGTATCACACATGGTGCTAACCCGTGAAGAAACACCACAACAAGAGTCATTGCCAAAATTTCAGAATTGTACAACTTTCGCATCATTCGTTTTACAAGTGGGGGAAATAACAGCTCACACATACCACGATGGTACTCCAACCCTTTGAATTTCACACATGATGGCATCTTGATTAGCAAATTTGTGGCAACCTTCAGACCTAAACTCTGGTTAGCACAGGCAAAAGGAAGTCACGATGAGTTAGAGTTTGCTTTTTAGTGAATATACCACATATTGTTGAAAGAACGAGACAGCATTTACCTGAAAAACTGAATGAGCGTCATTTGCCTCATCACAAGGTGGAACGGGCAATGTATATCTTTTTTGCCTCAAGTGTAAACACGGTTCAGAGTCCACAATTTCATATGGGATACCAGAAACTCTACTCACATGCAGCAAGTTAAATATCTGAAAATGAAAATGGAAGCTGAAGCTGGAGATGAACCCTGGCTAAAGCATCTTCACACAACACAACAAATATCCCTATGAAGAACCACCTTCTAGCTGGTCGGACTGGGCTTCTCCAAGAACCTTAACAAATGTGTCCTGATTAAATTTGGTCCTGGCATTTACCTTGTCAGCGGTCATGGTCTCCCCGGGCTCTAGGATGAGGACGCTCTGGTCAATGGCGCTCACGCCACACAGAGAGTTTGGAAGAGCCTTCACCTTCATGTTGACTTCCTCTCCCGGGACAGCGGAGGTCGGGGAAAACTCCACAGACACCTAACACACAGAGTAGAAGTTTAAAGGAACACACTGTTTCTAACACAAGTAATGAGGCGACAATTTAAATTAAAAGTCCAGCGTGTGAGATTTGGCTCCATCTGGCTAAGAGGTTACAGATCACAAGGACTGAATAACCTGGAATCCACCTCCTCGGCCCTCCTGGAACCTTTTTAATCCAAACAGCAGCTGTTTCGTATGACAGTGTGTTAGCTTGGGCTCGTACGGCCACTGACCTTGTTAAGGAAGCATTTGGTCACGGTGAAATCGGCCTTGTGGGCAATCACGTTCTCGCTCGGGAGGATGACGTACGCCATGACCTGCAGGGCCGGTGAAAACTCTGGAGACATTTTCACACTGAAGGATATGCTGCCCTCCGTCACTGAAAGAGAAACGGAACATTGATGTCGGAAAAGCAAAGCACTCAGACTTCCAAAAGACGCTATGAAAAACTGGGGTGGCCTACCGGGATCTTTCAGAATCTCCACCATTTGAAGTCCCTGAGTGATGATCATTCCTCTTGACATAATCTGGGAGAATTTGTCACAACACAGTTGATCGCGATAATCTGAGGAATTTGACCTTTTGTACAGTGTTAGCATTACAGTTAGCACTTGTGTTGAGGGGCATTTTTCTTTGAATTCTGGGTAAATGTTTCTAAAGCGCCCCAGTCGCTGCTCACCAAATATATCACATCCACATTTCCTGCAGTTTCTCCCACGAAGTTGTATCTGATGGAGATGGTCTCCTCTCCATCACACGAAAGAGCTTCCTCCTTTTTGTTCACGACCAAGGAGCTGACAGATTTGGAAAAAGGCAAAGGCGGCTGGAACACGGACACTGTGTGGTGGGCGCTGTCAAAGAATGGTTCCAGGAAGTTACGGTCTTGTCGTACTGCTGAGGCCTGATTGGACGGAAGGTGCTTTTAGAGTTTGTCAAATATGTTTCATGTTTTTATAAATGATTCTATTCTTAAACGTTATATTGATGTCCTCTGTTACTGATTTCATTTCTGGCGTTATGACCAGCAACTTAACATAAACCCGACTCCCAGTGGCCCCTTGTGTGACGTCACTGGGGCCCGGTGATGTGTGATTGGCCCCATTCAGTCACCTACCTTGAGTCTGATGTCCTCTCCATTGAACAGTGTTGTGTTTAATGAGAAAGTGGCAATTCCCTCGACATCTGTGGTGAGGTTCAGTAGCACCCAGTCCTGCCAGCCTTTAGCATTCAGTAACTGGATCTCCATGTTAGGGACGGGCGTATCGTTGTGGTGAACCGCTTTAATCTGCCGGAAATGAGAAAAGGGGCATCCCATAAAATCACCAAAGCTTCTAGACTCTGACGGCCTTGAAAACCATCTCTTACGCCCACCTTCCCCTCCAAAGTGGATTCCTCATTGTAAATCTTGGGTGTTTCAACAAAGATCAACTTCCCAATTATATAAGAGAGCTCCACAACTTTCTCCGCTGGAAGTGAAGTTCCTGTGAGGAAAAGCAGCCGAGTTACAGCAACACAACATCCTGAACGAGCAGTAAGACTGGCAAAACTTGCCTGTCCCCTCCTCCTCCACGCTGGCTGTGATGTGGAGGGAAGGGTGAAACGCCGTAGCTTCTATTTTGGTGAAAACCGACATTTTGGGGTTGAATTTGGCACAGCCGGTCTTGTCCGTCTGGATAGCAAAAAACAAAATTGGAGAGTTGCTGAAAGTTTCCCGACAGATTTCTGATTATTGATCACGCTGAACCCTTTTTGCTGATGATTTTATACAGCTAAAATTGATGAAAATGCATTTTAGTTCTTAAAAGTCCAGCGTGCGCACGGTTTGTGACGCCATAAAATGTTTGTGTGGGGTTTTTTTAAACTGAATTGATCTCTGAATCTTGATTTCACTCCTCTGCTGTGACCACTTCCGCTCATCTTTCGGCGGAGGTGTTACATTTTTCGATGGCTCAGAACCAGAGTTAATAACACTACAACACCTGTTTCGCCTCTTTGAAACACAGGCCTGGGATCTGATCGGTCAAATAGCTGCTCGGTCTCCGGCAAATCTCGATGTTCACCATCCCCGGCACAGGTTGTCCATACGTGTATCTGTTTGGATCAAAGATTCAGAGGGTAGGAGAGTGGCTGGTAATGGCTAAAAACACAAAGTGGATACAAGAACTTACTTTGCACAGACGTCCATTTCCAGTTCCTCTTTTCCAACGCTTACCTTGTTGGGCGCTTGGAGGCTCACCTTAAATTTTGGGAGGACTGAGGGACAGATGAGTTTTGGTTTATGGGGGGAAGGGGCGGTTTGGTGCCAAATGAAAAGCTCTGCAACTTACCATATTTTCCCACCTTAAATCTCTTGTTTACTTGGTTTCTCTTCATCCAAACTGAAATGGTATACCATCCCTCGCGGACCTCAGAGTTGAGGGAATAGGACAGCTGCAGTATTGCCCCGTTGGACGTGGCGTTCAGCCACCGCCCGATCCGGTTTTGTTCAGGGTCCTGAGTGAAATCAACGAGGGAAAAAATTGCAGGAATCTGGAATCTACTTCCAGAACTTACGGGGATGCAGAACAATTAGTGTGAGAATTTCCGTTTTCCTTACCAGAAGTTCGATGACGTCGTACTGGAAGAGAGAAAAATAGAGATAAATGTGAAATTTTCCTAATAATCACAACTATGACTGCATACTTTGACCCTTCATCTGTGCCAGCTGTTTGCACACATGGATCAAACTGGTATCAGAGGTCAAAGGACACAACCTACGCTTTGTTTGGTTTGCCCGATTTCGCTCCTGCAGCTGGACTTTTGCATGGTTTCCACACATCATTACCTAACCCATGTGTGTACTGGTTCAGAAACACCCCCAGGGAACTCACCAGCCCTTTTGCAGGTCTCAGCTTGGTGTCCAGCGTGACGACTCTGAAATGAACTTAGAGGCGAAAAAAACGTGATTAAGCGGATTCTTTCACACAGCCAACCGACCGGTCAGGTTACCTGTTTGACCAGGCAGGTAGATGGGCTTGTCTGTTTGGACGAAGGACTTCAATGGGTAGTATTTGATCATGATTTTTCGTGATTCCGTCAAGGAAAACTGCGCTCCGCGTACAGTGACGATGAGATTGTGGACCTTAGATTCCGACATCTCCGGAGCCTGTGGAAGAAACATGGAAACATTAGAACTGACGATGACCAGAGAACCAATCATGCAAGCTGGACGTTGAGGACCTGGAAGTTTGTGCATTGGTGGAATTGTTTGTCTGAGACTTTCTCAAAGATGACCATTTTGTTGTCGTTGTAGGTGAGAATGGCGGTCATGGCCAAAGACTCGTTGGGCTGCAAGAGACTGGCGCACAGCCTGCTCGTCGATCCAACTTCGATGATGCCAGGAATGGTCACCATGAACTGTCTGCAGCCACAGAAACATACAAGCGTGACGGTTATCTCACCGACCAAGCACCAAATCTGATGGGCGTAAGAAACCTGGAGCAGGGAAACTCACGGTCCGGCGGCCACGCCATCGAAGAAGACCCAGTTGAGGCAAAGGAGCAGCGTCCACGCGCAAGTACGACCCCCCGGCAGAGCCATGGCTGACTGACTGACAGAGATGAGCTGCGGAGTCCATTAAATAGTCTTTAGAGCCCTGCCCCAGTCTCTCTCTCTCTCTGTCACTCTCTGTCTCTCTGTCAGTGACATCAGACCTGTGACGTTCCTGCGTTTAAAGTCTGCTCATTATTGGCAGCATGTAAAATTTGAGTGGGTGCAGGTTTCTATCTGTCTGTTAGTCTGTCTGCACACTAACAGAATAATGTCCTCAACTAGCCAGCATGCTAACTTGCCGTCTGGGTTTAGTAGCTGGTGGTCTTTTAATGCCCGCCAAATAACACCAACGAAGCATGTATAACCTCATATATAACGTATATAGCTGCAGACTTATTTAGGGGTGAACCCTGCCGTCACCCATATATCCCTGGGGACCCCAAAAGACACATAGTGGTCAAGAAAAAAAGAAAAGAGCAAATATTGCATTGTCATGTGTATGTGGACTCTAACACTGTCCCACTGCTGATGGTTTTTTCTGTATCTGCAGAGGAGAATGGCAGAATGATCCTCAAATCCAGGCGTTCTGAGCTTGTGATATCGTGCAACAGAAGAGGCTCTCATCGCTGCCAAAGATTTTATACTAGAGCAATTTTAACATGGTTTTGAACATGATTTGTGTGAACGTTGTAGTTTTATTGTGTGTATGTACCTGTAGCTGTATGTTATGTTGTTTCTTTGACAGTAACTTTGATAGTGAATGCACTGTGTTGGCCAGGTCTCCCTTGGAAAAGCAATATTTAACCTCAGTGGGCAATTTCTGGCTAAATAAAAAATAAAAATAAAAAAAGTCCTTAGTTATTAAAGGTTGAATTGAAAGTTAGTGCAAGGTTTTTTTTCTTTTCCTTTATTTTTTAAAAATCAATTTAAAAATCAAAACATTTCAATCAATCACTTTTTTAATTCACGGGAAAAAGTAGGAAATATGGTATCAAAAAACCAAACAAACCGAAAATAACCTGAACCAGAACTAGTTTTTTAAAAATCATTGAGGTAGAAAGTCGATTGTTGTAAATTAATCTTTATCCTAATTTTACTGAAACAGCATTTTTGTACGTACAAACTTAACAAATCTTTAACGATAGTTTAAAATAAATCCCCTCAGCCTTAATCGTGTTATACAGCACTGTATTATCTGTAGTGATGAGTTGATATATGTAGTTGTGTATTTGACAAAATAGTTGAATCACCGTAACACATTTTTGTCCGTGCTGCATCCTGTAACAACACAGGGACACGTCTTTGTTGGTGCTATTACTCTTGTGTTTTAAACAGCATAAGCTGCACATTACAGTAAACCTGAGCAATCAAAGACCAACCAAAGGAGAATCATTTTAGCAGGAAATATCTTTTACATTTTGCCATGGACTGACTCACTGCATCTTCTATTTTGCCACTAAACTGTACTGTAAATCTTTCAGTGTCTATTGTAATAAAAACACAGATACAGTTCTCACTTTGCTTTATGTGTGTTCAATGTGGAAGAGATTGCACATAAAGACAAGATTTTAATAATCTGATGACAGATTGAAATGTCAAATTTTGACATTGGTCCCAGTTTATGAGTACGAGAATGTGGCTCCGCCATGTTTTTACAGTAGCCTGGAAGAGACTAAAAGGCCTAAATACAAACTATGGCGCCCCCTGGATGTATGTTGTTGTCTAAGAATGTTTCCTGTTGGCTGTTGCCAAACACCTTAATGTAAATGATCAAATGACTAAAAGTGAAACTGACAATATTGAATCGATGCACAACTTTACTTCAAAAAGCAAACAAAGAAACCATCCAGAGAGATGATGCCACTTGATTATTTAGTCTGCAAACGAAAGGAAAATGTGTTAAATTTCACTCAAAACACACACTTTTCATACAAAGTGAATATGAGGTCACAATTTAGAATGAAATGTGTAACACAACAGGCACGAACAGCGACAGATGTCAAAGTTAAGATACGTTGAAAGGGTAAGATATGTTGAAAATTATGTCTGCTAATGTAATGAAAATGTTTGGTGTATTATATTTGCTGTATTATAACTCAATCAACTTACCTACATCACAGTTAACGACATATTCCGTCTCTGCCTGGTCACCTGATAAGAAACAGAAGAATTAGATTAACATAAAAAAATAATTCTAAGTTCAAATTTAAACCTAAACTCATGTGTCATGTCCGACGGAGCAGAAAAGGTCTTACTGGGCTGGTAGTAGTCGTAGATCTTGACCAAAGCTGGTTTCAGGTTCTGCACTGGGACCTCCTGGATCAGGGTTAAAGTGTGGTGGATCGGGGTGTCCTTCGGCAGCTGTTAGAGACAAGACTGAGGTTATCACATGATCTAAGCTGGAGATCAACCGTCACAGCAGATCTTCCTGACCGCAGTGATGTAGATCAGAACTCGGCCCTCGTTCTCGTCAACACGACCCACCAAGAGGGCTTGACGGAGCTGCATGGGGTCAATATAAGAATGTCAGCTTGATGGAGAATAAAGTTCTTTACCCTCAGACAGTTTTACTGAAGTATTAAATCCTCTTGAGCAGCGTGTACTTTACTCACATTCGCCAGAGACTCGGGGTCTGGAACAAATCCAGACAGCATTGTAACCTCCAGGATGACCATGTTTGTGGTCTGTTGCTTGCCCCTGTATCTGTAACACATCCACAAACGCTATGCTCCAGTGGCGTTGTTGTAGTCTCGTTTGAAGCGGTAGCTGACCTTTACTCACAGGGACGAAAGCTTCAGCGTGACTCTGTTTTTCTGAGTCTGACACTCTGGTTTTGCCTCCACGAAGAAAATGTCAACGGTGGTAGGAGTTGGAATGTTGTAGTGAAGAGAAATCTGGGAAGATGTTAGGACGGATGTTATGTGGCAGGTCTACTGAGTCGAGAAGGTATGATCCGGTTCTGTGATTCTAAACATCTACAAGCTCTGGGTACTCATTTTGTGGACCAGTACCTGTATTGAAGCACACATTGAGCCCTCCACTTCCAGGTTGACTTTTCCTCCCAGGTCCTTCAGCAGCTTCTCGTGGTAGACCAGTTTGTTGTTCTGGTTCACATCAAATACCAGTTGACCACTGGGGCTATTGACCTTGACCGTGCTTGAACCCTTTGTGCTGTACACCAGAGTGGAGTAAAGGGCCAGAGCCTGAAGAGCGACCACCGTGTCCTACAACAACGACAGCCCAGTTATCCTCTATGGATGTGATTTTCTACGTCCCAGGAAGATCCCCATC
Organism: Takifugu rubripes; assembly: GCF_901000725.2. Taxonomy (NCBI): domain Eukaryota; kingdom Metazoa; phylum Chordata; class Actinopteri; order Tetraodontiformes; family Tetraodontidae; genus Takifugu; species Takifugu rubripes. Next base: position 1,664,641 of record NC_042295.1, on the reverse strand, counting down.
TCCTTTGCTCATACCTGTGTAGAGGAGAAGCCTCCATAGTAGTTCTGCTGCATGGAGAGCCATCTGACTATGCGGCTGGCGTAGCCCAGGTCATCGGTAGTCGAAAAACCACTGAGTTTGGCGAGCAGAACGTAGGAGCCGATCTCCACTGACAGAGAGCCAAACCCCTCATCTGTGCTCTGGGACCAGTGGATTAAGCCCCCTACGCAGGCGACAGGTTCAAATGGGTCAACAGGACCAGACTGCAATGGTGCCCTTCAGGGCTTCTGACTCACCTTCCTGGGAGGAAACCGAATCCAAGTGCTGCAGGAGGAAATCACGAGTCTTCAAGTCTCCAGCCAGAGAGAAGACGTAGGCCATGAGAGCTGTCGTGTAGGTGTTGTTCAGGTTGTTGGTGGATTCTTTGAGGCACATCATGCTCCTGTGGACTGGAAGATCCTGCAAAATATATCGTGAAAATGTTTTTTTGTTTTTTTTTATCTCTGCGACCATTATCGATCTAAGTTATATAAAAATCTGTCTGTGTTTTCTTCTATTCCTGGACCGGTCCAGCTCTTTAGCTTCTGTCGACTTTAGCACCATCGAGTACTTACAGTAGCCGACATGTTCATCTCCAGTAAGGCGGCCGTGATGTAAGCGCTGAGCGTCACTTCATCAGAAACTCCACCCTGAGGAGAGGAAGCACCAGTCAAACCATCAGCATCACCCACATCCAGGGTTGGAATCTCGGGGCGGCCCATTAGATCACCTTCATCCTGTTGTTGAAGAGTTTTCCAGACTGCGCAAAACAGCCGTCTTCTTTCTGTCGGCCCAGCAGCCAGTTCTTGGACTCGTCCATCTTTGTCGGGTCGATGTAGATGAATGCCTTCGCTTTTTCAAAAGACCTCACCACGAAAGCGGTCAGCCTGCGAACAGATTATCATCAGCTCAGGAATCTAGACGTAGCAACCTGAGCAGCCTGACTAACGTTTCTTCTCACCAGGTGTTCCCGTCTCCGATTCCAAATGCGCTGTAAGATCCATCCCGGTGTTTGTAGTTCAGCTGCCTCTGATATCCTGGATAAATTAAGCGCACATTCAGATTAGGATGACAGACATATTCATCCTCCATGATCCGGCTCCTCACCGCTGGTCAGGAAGTGGATGGCCTTCTTTAAGATGTCATCTGTCAGCTGTTCTGTGCTTCTCAGGTACTGTAGGATATAGATGTTGGGGGCCAGGAGCGCCATGTTCTGCTCCCCGCATCCGTACGGCATCTTCAACAGTCCATCCAGGTTCTGCAGAGCCCGGCCCATGATGTCGCCTGCAGGACAGCCGGGTTGAAGTACAGCGAGCGCATTGAGCAAAATGAACCCGTCCGTCTAACGACGTGACAAAACCCATTTGAATGAAGTAATCTGATTACCCAGCACAGATACTAAAGCTCGGGCTGATCCATCAATCGCATTATCAGGAAGTTCTAGTTCGACTTCCTCTTTCAGCACCTCATCTGGAAATAAAACACACGCATGAAATCCCGTTTCAAAGGCAGAGATAGAAATATTTAACATAGAGCAATGGTTCTGATGGCCTTTTAGTGCTCTATGGATAGAACACTGGAGGGAGAAGGGGCCTTTTCTGATACCACAGGCTACCAGCAGGGGGCAGATAGGACACAATGTCCATTTTTAGTGAAACCTGGATGTGAACTGGACTGACCGTTTGGACACAGCAGCCAGTTATTTATTTTTTTCATCTCCGTCCCTTCGGCCTGAAATTGAAATAAAAAAACAATCGCCATGACAACGTATCGCACATGCTGTCAGCTGATGGGGTTTTACCTTCACGATGAGCAACCGCGTGACCGTGTCGATGCGACCTCTCTCCGGCACGCTCACGATCTCGTTGTCACATGACGCGTGTGATGCTATGGCCTCGGCGCTCACAGTTACGTTCACAACGCCTGTAAAGGTGACGAAACACAATAGTTTTATGAGAAATTCAACTGTCTGAGAGCCGTTGATGTGGATCATTTTAACATTGTCATATAGATCAGTCTAACGTTTTTCGATGGCCTTACCCAACACTGAGGGCACCATGGTCCAGCTCAGGGTTTTGCGTTCGCTGCCACACAGACAGGAAGTGTACTCGTTTCCGGACAGAGGTGTGAGGGTATATTCATCCGATGGGGCTGCTTTCACGCTGACCTGTTGAAGACATGGCTCAAAATATTTACGAAAAATATATAAAAACACAACTACAATCCAGAGAAGATGAGCGAGGCATCGCGCACCATCATGCAAGTGGACTGGTAGTTGAAGACGGTAGCCTTCAGTTCAAACTGCTCGCCGCGGATGATGGAGTAGGGCAGGCTGAGCTCCAGGAAGAAGGGCTGGAACACAGTGATCTCGTTCTGGGGAGCTAGGCCGAAACCCTGAGGGGACAAGCAGAACGCCTCCGTCTTCCAGGTGGTGATGGTGTCTGGGACAGTGAGGGGCAAATCCATCTGTGCAGAGTCTCTGGAGGTAGCAACACACAGATTCAGCTAATCTTCAATCACGCAAAAGGAGTTTCCCATGGTGGTTTAATCAGATTATACTTTGCTCAGGTGTCAGAGGATTCAGTTACATCTGACCGAGCCCCTAGTGGACATGGTAGGAATTACAGCATTAGCGTCAATATGGCTAGCCACTAGAAGGCGGGGTTTTGGGGACATTTTTATGGAAGCTGAGTAGATCAGAACCTCACCCGACTTCAGCCAGTTTCCACACCCAGGTTTCTGGGAAGAAAGTGCGGATGGTTTTGATTACGCCTCTTCCTGGTGCCGCACCCACACCGGATGAAGCAATGGGCATGTCACGTCGTCCTGATAAGCGGACTACTGAAGAAACACCACAACAAGAGTCATTGCCAAAATTTCAGTAATGTACAACTTTCGCATCATTCGTTTTACAAGAGGGGGAAATAACAGCTCACACTTCATGCGACGATAGTACTTCAATTTCACACATGGTGGCATCTTGATTAGCAAATTTGTGGCAACCTTCAGACCTAAACTCTGGTTAGCACAGGCAAAAGGAAGTCATGATGAGTTAGAGTTTGCTTTTTCGTGAATATACCACATATTTTTGAAAGAACAAGACAGAATTTACCTTAAAAACCGAATAAGCATCATTCGCCTCATCACCAGGTGGAACGGGCAATTTTTTTTTTCTTTTTTGCCTCACGTGTAAACACGGTTCAGAGTCCTCAATTTCATATGGGATACCAGAAACTCTACTCACAGGCAGCAAGTTAAATATCTGAAAATAAAAATGGAAGCTGAAGCTGGAGATGAACCCTGGCTAAAGCATCTTCACACAACAGAACAAATATCCCTATGAAGAACCACCTTCTAGCTGGTCGGACTGGGCTTCTCCAAGAACCTTAACAAATATGTCCTGATTAAATTTGGTCCTGGCATTTACCATGTCAGCGGTCATGGTCTCCCCGGGCTCTAGGATGAGGACGCTCTGGTCAATGGCGCTCACGCCACACAGAGAGTTTGGAAGAGCCTTCAGCTTCAGGTTGACTTCCTCTCCCGGGACAGCGGAGGTTGGGGAAAACTCCACAGACACCTAACACACAGAGCAGAAGTTTAAAGGAACACACTGTTTCTAACACAAGTAATGAGGCGACAATTTAAATCAAAACTCCAGCATGTGAGATTTGGCTCCATCTGGCTAAGAGGTTACAGATCACAAGGACTGAATAACCTGGAATCCACCTCCTCGGCCCTCCTGGAACCTTTTTAATCCAAACAGCAGCCGTTTCGTATGACAGTGTGTTAGCTTGGGCTCGTACGGCCACTGACCTTGTTAAGGAAGCATTTGGTCACGGTGAAATCGGCCTTGTGGGCAATCACGTTCTCGCTCGGGAGGATGACGTACGCCATGACCTGCAGGGCCGGTGACAACTCTGGAGACATTTTCACACCGAAGGATATGCTGCCCTCCGTCACTGAAAGAGAAACGGAACGTTGATGTCGGAAAAGCAAAGCACTCAGACTTCCAAAAGACGCTATGAAAAACTGGGGTGGCCTACCGGGATCTTTCAGAATCTCCACCATTTGAAGTCCCTGAGTGATGATCATTCCTCTTGACATAATCTGGGAGAATTTGTCACAACACAGTTGATCGCGATAATCTGAGGAATTTGACCTTTTGTACAGTGTTAGCATTACAGTTAGCACTTGTGTTGAAGGCCATTTTTCTTTGAATTCTGGGTAAATGTTTCTAAAGCGCCCCAGTCGCTGCTCACCAAATATATCACATCCACATTTCCTGCAGTTTCTCCCACGAAGTTGTATCTGATGGAGATGGTCTCCTCTCCATCACACGAAAGAGCTTCCTCCTTTTTGTTCACGACCAAGGAGCTGACAGATTTGGAAAAAGGCAAAGGCGGCTGGAACACGGACACTGTGTGGTGGGCGCTGTCAAAGAATGGTTCCAGGAAGTTACGGTCTTGTCGTACTGCTGAGGCCTGATTGGACGGAAGGTGCTTTTAGAGTTTGTCAAATATGTTTCATGTTTTTATAAATGATTCTATTCTTAAACGTTAGATTGATGTCCTCTGTTACTGATTCCATTTCTGGCATTCTGACCAGCAACTTAACATAAACCCGACTCCCAGTGGCCCCTTGTGTGACGTCACTGGGGCCCGGTGATGTGTGATTGGCCACATTCAGTCACCTACCTTGAGTCTGATGTCCTCTCTATTGACCAGTGTTGTGTTTAATGAGAAAGTGGCAATTCCCTCGGCATCTGTGGTGAGGTTAAGTAGCACCCTGTCCTGCCAGGCTATAGCGTTCAGTAACTGGATCTCCATGTTAGGGACGGGCGTATCGTTGTGGTGAACCGCTTTAATCTGCCGGAAATGAGAAAAGGGGCATCCCATAAAATCACCAAGGCTTCTAGACTCTGACGGCCTTGAAAAACATCTCTTACGCCCACCTTCCCCTCCAACATCGATTCCTCATTGTAAATCTTGGGTGTTTCAACAAAGATCAACTTCCCAATTACGTAAGAGAGCTCCACAACTTTCTCCGCTGGAAGTGAAGTTCCTGTGAGGAAAAGCAGCCGAGTTACAGCAACACAACATCCTGAACGAGCAGTAAGACTGGCAAAACTTGCCTGTCCCCTCCTCCTCCACGCTGGCTGTGATGTGGAGGGAAGGGTCAAATGCCTTAGCTTCTATTTTGGTGAAAACCGACATTTTGGGGTTGAATTTGGCACAGCCGGTCTTGTCCGTCTGGATAGCAAAAATCAAAATTGGAGAGTTGCTGAATGTTTCCCGACAGATTTCTGATTATTGATCACGCTGAAGCCTTTTTGCTGATGATTTTATAAAGCTAAAATTGATGAAAATGCATTTTAGTTCTTAAAAGCCCAGCGTGCGCGCGGTTTGTCGCCGCCTAGTGACGCCATAAAATGCTTGTGTGGGTTTTTTTTAAACTGAATTGATCTCTGAATCTTGATTTCACTCCTCTGCTGTGACCACTTCCGCTCATCTTTTGAGGTGTTACATTTTTCGATGGCTCAGAACCAGAGTTAATAACACTACACCTGTTTCGCCTCTTTGAAACACAGGCCTGGGATCTGATCGGTCAAATAGCTCCTCGGTCTCCGGCAAATCTCGATGTTCACCATCCCTGGCACAGGTTGTCCATACGTGTATCTGTTTGGATCAAAGATTCAGAGGGTAGGAGAGTGGCTGGTAATGGCTAAAAACACAAAGTGGATACAAGAACTTACTTTGCACAGACGTCCATTTCCAGTTCCTCTTTTCCAACGCTTACCCCGTTGGGCGCTTGGAGGCTCACCTTAAATTTTGGAAGGACTGAGGGAGAGATGAGTTTTGGTTTATGGGGGGAAGGGGTGGTTTGGTGCCAAATTAAAAGCTCTGCAACTCACCATATTTTTCTACCTTAAATCTCTTGTGTACTTGGTTTCTCTTCATCCAAACTGAAATGGTATACCGTCCCTCGCGGACCTCAGAGTTGAGGGAATAGGACAGCTGCAGTATTGCCCCGTTGGACGTGGCGTTCAGCCACTGCCCGATCCGGTTTTGTTGAGGGTCCTGAGTGAAATCAACAAGGGAAAAAATTGCAGGAATCTGGAATCTACTTCCAGAACTTACGGGGATGCAGAACAATTAGTGTGAAAATTTCCGTTTTCCTTACCAGAAGTTCGATGACATCGTACTGGAAGAGAGAAAAATAGAGATAAATGTGAAATTTTCCTCATAATCACAACTATGACTGGATACTTTGACCCTTCATCTGTGCCAGCTGTTTGCACACATGGATCAAACTGGTATCAGAGGTCAAAGGACACAACCTACGCTTTGTTTGGTTTGCCTGATTTCGCTCCTGCAGCTGGACTTTTGCATGGTTTCCACACATCATTACCTAACCCACGTGTGTACTGGTTCAGAAACACCCCCGGGGAACTCACCAGCCCTTTTGCAGGTCTCATCTTGGTGTCCAGCGTGACGACTCTGAAATGAACTGAGAGGCGAGAAAAACGGGATTAAGCGGATCCTTACACACAGCCGACCGACCGGTCAGGTTACCTGTTTGACCAGGCAGGTAGATGGGCTTGTCTGTTTGGACGAAGGACTTCAATGGGTAGTATTTGATCATGATTTTTCGTGATTCCGTCAAGGAAAACTGCGCTCCGCGTACAGTGACGATGAGATTGTGGACCTTAGATTCCAACATCTCCGGAGCCTGTGGAAGAAACATGGAAACATCAGAACTGACGATGACCAGAGAACCAATCATGCAAGCTGGATGTTGAGGACCTGGAAGTTTGTGCATTGGTGGAATTGTTTGTCTGAAACTCTCTCAAAGATGACCATTTTGTTGTCGTTGTAGGTGAGAATGGCGGTCATGGCCAAAGACTCATTGGGCTGCAAGAGACTGGCGCACAGCCTGCTCGTCAATCCAACTTCGATGACGCCGGGAATGGTCACCATGAACTGTCTGCAGCCACAGAAACATACAAGCGTGACGGTTATCTCACCGACCGAGCACCAAATCTGATGGGCGTAAGAAACCTGCAGGCTTCCATCTATCCAGGACCTGTATATCTCCAGGACCCGGAGGTGTGCAGGTCGGATCACGGCCGACCCTTCCCACCATGGTCACGGACTGTTTTCCCCCCTCCCCTCAGGCAGGAGACTACGGTCCATTCGGACCAAAACCTCCCGCTACATGAACAGCTTCTTCCCCTCTGCCATCAGGCTGCTGAACACCAAGTGACTTATCACTTAAGCACCATGTACAGCAGCCAGTCGGACTCATGAACAATACATTACTTTTGCATTGACCTGCACTGTGGACTTCTAACTTTAACTTTAACTTAACTGCTGCTCTTGCACATTATAGGAATACACATTACCTATTCCTTACTATTTATATATATATATATATATATATATGTCTTATTTTATTTATCTTATTCTAGTGTTTATTGTCTTCTCTATGTTGAATGTTGCAGCGTCACACCGAGACAAATTCCTAGCTTATGTAATACTGTGTACTACATGAACAATGGCAATAAATAAATCTGAATCTGAATCTGGAGCAGGGAAACTCACGGTCCGGCGGCCACGCCATCGAAGAAGACCCAGTTGAGGCAAAGGAGCAGCGTCCACGTGCAAGTACGACCCCTCGGCAGAGCCATGGCTGACTGACTGACAGAGATGAGCTGCGGAGTCCATTAAATAGTCTTTAGAGCCCTGCCCCCAGTCTCTCTCTATCTCTGTCACTCTCTGTCTCTCTGTCAGTGACATCAGACCTGTGACGTTCCTGTTGCTGAGCACAAATGTGAGCAGTTAAAGGGCCGCCGAAGTAAAAGGAAGGGAGTGATCCTGTCAAAATCCAGTATGTTTCTGTTAAACTGAACTTTCATGGACCTTGTGGTAGTTCCTCTGGAGATGTCTGTGTTTCTGCGGGAACATCTGAACTACTGGTACAGTCTAAAAGCCTACTACCTTGCCAATACCATGGTGGATATTCCATTCCAAGTGAGCTGCCTCTAGTTAACTACAGAATGCAACTCTGTCACCTAGCATCATTTAAAGCATAAATCTTGGTTGTTTGCTTCAGCGAGTTCTAACTGAGTCAACTGTGTTTGCCAGGTGATCTGCCCCATCATGTACTGCAGTATTGTATACTGGATGACAGAGCAGCCTCCCGAGGTCAGCCGGTACCTTCTCTTTATTGCCCTGTCCACCTGTACGGCCCTGGTGGCCCGGTCCCTTGGTTTGCTGGTGGGCGCTGCCTCCTCCTCGCTGCAGGTATTGCAGCTTCTGACCTTCTAGATTTCTTTCTCTTCTCTGGATAATGAGTGTTTTTCATCTCGACCAAGGTCGCCACGTTTGTTGGACCTGTTACTGTCATCCCGGTCTTGCTTTTTTCTGGATTCTTTGTCAATTTTGACACGATCCCCAAATATCTGCAGTGGAGCTCGTATGTTTCTTATGTCAGGTGTGTAGCAGAATCAACAGAAGCTACTGAAGCTACTTGAGAAGTGCCTGCTAAGCTTACCAGACATGTTGCTCCATGGTTTTCTCTCAGGTATGGCTTTGAGGGGGTGATCCTGTCCATCTATGGGATGAACCGGTCAGAGCTGGAATGTCCAGGGAACATGTGCAAGTTCCAACAGCCTGAGGAGGTTCTACAGCTCCTGGATGTGGAAGATGCGAAGCTCTACATGGATTTCATTGTCGTGGGCATTTTCTTCATCATCTTCCGGCTCACCACCTACCTTGTCCTCCGCTACAAGGTCACGTCAGAGCGATAGACTTGGCTCTAGCATCCCCCCTCCACACTTAGTGTCCTTTTAGGGTATGTTTGTAGTTTATTGATCAGAGCGTTGCTAAACAGACGGAACAAACTGTACAGCGTTCTGTGGCAGCAGCGACTGACGGCGCCCCAGCAGTCATTCTATAAACCATCAAATGCTTGTTACCTCAGATTCTGTCGGCCACGGGTCCACTTGCCCTCTTTGACAGGCTCTTTAGCGTCATTTTCCACATATAAAATGCCAGAAATGGCTTTAATGTGCAGACCTACTGTGGTGCTCACGGGTTTCCTACCCTCTTATGCTAATACGTCACGGGAAAAAGTAGGAAATATGGTTTCAAAAAACCAAACAAACAGAAAATAACCTGAACCAGAACTAGTTTTTTAAAAACCAATGAGGTAAAAAGTCAATTGTTGTAAATTAACCTTTATCCTAATTTTACTGAAACAGCATTTTTGTACGTACAAACTTAACAAACCTTTAACGATAGTTTAAAATAAATCCCCTCAGCCTTAATCGTGTTATACAGCACTGTATTATCTGTAGTGATGAGTTGATATATGTAGTTGTGTATTTAACAAAATAGTTGAATCACCGTAACACATTTTTGTCCGCGTTGCATCCTGTAACAACACAGGGACACGTCTTTATTGTTGCTATTACTCTAAAGCTGCACATTACAGTAAACCTGAGCAATCAAAGACCAACCAAAGGAGAATCATTTTAGCAGGAAATATCTTTTACATTTTGCCATGGACTGACTCACTGCATCTTCCATTTTGCCACTAAACTGTACTGTAAATCTTTCTGTGTCTATTGTAATAAAAACACAGATACAGTTCTCACTTTGCTTTATGTGTGTTCGATGTGGAAGAGATTGCACATAAAGACAAGATTTTAATAATCTGATGACAGATTGAAATGTCAAATTTTGACATTGGTCCCAGTTTATGAGTATGAGAATGTGGCTCCGCCATGTTTTTACAGTAGCCTGGAAGAGACTAAAAGGCCTAAATACAAACTATTGCGCCCCCTTGATGTATGTTGTTGTCTAAGAATGTTTCCTGTTGGCTGTTGCCAAACACCTTCATGTAAATGATCAAATGACTAAAAGTGAAACTGACAATATTGAATCGATGCACAACTTTACTTCAAAAAGCAAACAAAGAAACCATCCAGAGAGATGATGCCACTTGATTATTTAGTCTGCAAACGAAAGGAAAATGTGTTAAATTTCACTCAAAACACACACTTTTCATACAAAGTGAATATGAGGTCACAATTTAGAATGAAATGTGTAACACAACAGGCACGAACCGCGACAGATGTCAAAGTTAAGATACATTGAAAGGGTAAGATATGTTAAATTATGTCTGCTAATGTAATGAAAATGTTTGGTGTATTATATTTGCTGTATTATAACTCAATCAACTTACCTACATCACAGGTGACGACATATTCCGTCTCTGCCTGGTCACCTGATAAGAAACAGAAGAATTAGATTAACATAAAAAAATAATTCTAAGTTCAAATTTAAACCTAAACTCATGTGTCATGTCCGACGGAGCAGAAAAGGTCTTACTGGGCTGGTAGTAGTCGTAGATCTTGACCAAAGCTGGTTTCAGGTTCTGCACTGGGACCTCCTGGATCAGGGTTAAAGTGTGGTGGATCGGGATGTCCTTCGGCAGCTGTTGGAGACAAGACTGAGGTCATCACATGATCTAACCTGGAGATCAACCGTCACAGCAGATCTTCCTGACCTCAGTGATGTAGATCAGAACTCGGCCCTCGTTCTCTTCAACGCGACCCACCAAGAGGGCTTGACGGAGCTGCATGGGGTCAATATAAGAATGTCAGCTTGATGGAGAATAAAGTTCTTTACCCTCAGACAGTTTTACTGAAGTATTAAATCCTCTTGAGCAGCGTGTACTTTACTCACATTCGCCACAGACTCGGGGTCGGGAACAAATCCAGACAGCATTGTAACCTCCAGGATGACCATGTTTGTGGTCTGTTGCTTGCCCCTGTATCTGTAACACATCCACAAACGCTATGCTCTAGTGGCATTGTTGTAGTCTCGTTTGAAGCGGTAGCTGACCTTTACTCACAGGGACGAAAGCTTCAGCGTGACTCTGTTTTTCTGAGTCTGACACTCTGGTTTTGCCTCCACGAAGAAAATGTCAACGGTGGTAGGAGTTGGAATGTTGTAGTGAAGAGAAATCTGGGAAGATGTTAGGCCGGATGTTATGTGGCAGGTCCACTGAGTCGAGCAGGTATGATCCAGTTCTGTGATTCTAAACATCGACTGGGTACTACAAGCTCTGGGTACTCATTTTGTGGACCAGTACCTGTATTGAAGCACACATTGAGCCCTCCACTTCCAGGTTGACTTTTCCTCCCAGGTCCTTCAGCAGCTTCTCGTGGTAGACCAGTTTGTTGTTCTGGTTCACATCAAATACCAGTTGACCACTGGGGCTATTGACCTTGACCGTACTTGAACCCTTTGTGCTGTACACCAGAGAGGAGTAAAGGGCCAGAGCCTGAAGAGCGACCACCGTGTCCTACAACAACGACAGCCCAGTTATCCTCTATGGATGTGATTTTCTACGTCCCAGGAAGATCCCCATCTCCTCTGCTCATACCTGTGTAGAGGAGAAGCCTCCATAGTAGTTCTGCTGCATGGAGAGCCATCTGACGATGCGGCTGGCGTAGCCCAGGTCTTCGGTAGTAGGAGAACCACTGAGTTTGGCGAGCAGAACGTAGGAGCCGATCTCCACTGACAGAGAGCCATACCCCTCATCTGTGCTCTGGGACCAGTGGATTAAGCCCCCTACGCAGGTGACAGGTTCAAATGGGTCAACAGGACCAGACTGCAATGGTGCCCTTCAGAGCTTCTGACTCACCTTCCTGGGAGGAAACCGAATCCAAGTGCTGCAGGAGGAAATCACGAGTCTTCAAGTCTCCAGCCAGAGAGAAGACGTAGGCCATGAGAGCTGTCGTGTAGGTGTTGTTCAGGTTGTTGGTGGATTCTTTGAGGCACATCATGCTCCTGTGGACTGGAAGATCCTGCAAAATATACCGTGAAAATGTTTGTTTGTTTTTTTATTTCTGCGACCATTATCGATCTAAGTTATATAAAAATCTGTCTGTGTTTTCTTCTATTCCTGGACCGGTCCAGCTCTTTAGCTTCTGTCGACTTTAGCACCGTCGAGTACTTACAGTAGCCGACATGTTCATCTCCAGTAAGGCGGCCGTGATGTAAGCGCTGAGCGTCACTTCATCAGAAACTCCACCCTGAGGAGAGGAAGCACCAGTCAAACCATCAGCATCGCCCACATCCAGGGTTGGAATCTCGGGGCGGCCCATTAGATCACCTTCATCCTGTTGTTGAAGAGTTTTCCAGATTGCGCAAAACAGCCGTCTTCTTTCTGTCGGCCCAGCAGCCAGTTCTTGGACTCGTCCATCTTTGTCGGGTCGATGTAGATGAATGCCTTCGCTTTTTCAAAAGATCTCACCACGAAAGCGGTCAGCCTGCGAACAGATTATCATCAGCTCAGGAATCTAGACGTAGCGACCTGAGCAGCCTGACTAACGTTTCTTCTCACCAGGTGTTCCCGTCTCCGATTCCAAATGCGCTGTAAGATCCATCCAGGTGTTTGTAGTTCAGCTGCCTCTGATATCCTGGATAAATTAAGCGCACATTCAGATTAGGATGACAGACATATTCATCCTCCTTGATCCAGCTCCTCACCGCTGGTCAGGAAGTGGATGGCCTTCTTTAAGATGTCATCTGTCAGCTGTTCTGTGCTTCTCAGGTACTGTAGGATATAGATGTTGGGGGCCAGGAGCGCCATGTTCTGCTCCCCGCATCCGTACGGCATCTTCAACAGTCCATCCAGGTTCTGCAGAGCCCGGCCCATGATGTCGCCTGCAGGACAGCCGGGTTGAAGTACGGCGAGCGCATTGATCAAAATGAACCCGTCCGTCTAACGACGTGATAAAACCCATTTGAATGAAGTAATCTGATTACCCAGCACAGATACTAAAGCTCGGGCTGATCCATCGATCGCATTATCAGGAAGTTCTAGTTCGACTTCCTCTTTCAGCACCTCATCTGGAAATAAAACACACACATGAAATCCCGTTTCAAAGGCAGAGATAGAAATATTTAGCATAGAGCAATGGTTCTGATGGCCTTCTAGTGCTCTATGGATAGAACAGTGGAGGGAGAAGGGAACTTTTCTGATACCACAGGCTACCAGCAGGGGGCAGATAGGACGCAATGTCCATTTTTAGTGAAACCCGGATGTGAACTGGACTGACCGTTTGGACACAGCAGCCAGTTATTTATTTTTTTCATCTCCGTCCCTTCGGCCTGAAATTGAAATAAAAAAACAAGGCATTACCTTCTCATCGCCATGACAACGTTTTGCACATGCTGTCAGCTGATGGGGTTTTACCTTCACGACGAGCGACCGCGTGACCGTGTCGATGCGACCTCTCTCCGGCACGCTCACGATCTCGTTGTCACATGACGCGTGTGATGCTATGGCCTCGGCGCTCACAGTTACGTTCACAACGCCTGTAAAGGTGACGAAACACAATAGTTTTATGAGAAATTCAACTGTCTGAGAGCTGTTGATGTGGATCATTTTAACATTGTCATATAGATCAGTCTAACGTTTTTCGATGGCCTTACCCAACACTGAGGGCACCATGGTCCAGCTCAGGGTTTTGCGTTCGCTGCCACACAGACAGGAAGTGTACTCGTTTCCGGACAGAGGTGTGAGGGTATATTCATCTGATGGGGTTGCTTTCACGCTGACCTGTTGAAGACACGGCTCAAAATATTTACAAAAAAAATATAAAAACACAACTACAATCCAGAGAAGATGAGCGAGGCATCGCGCACCATCATGCAAGTGGACTGGTAGTTGAAGACGGTTGCCTTCAGTTCAAACTGCTCGCCGCGGATGATGGAGTACGGCAGGCTGAGCTCCAGGAAGAAGGGCTGGAACACAGTGATCTCGTTCTGGGGAGCTAGGCCGAAACCCTGAGGGGACAAGCAGAACGCCTCCGTCTTCCAGGTGGTGATGGTGTCTGGGACAGTGAGGGGCAAATCCGTCTGTGCAGAGTCTCTGGAGGTAGCAAAGAGGCAACACACAGATTCAGCTAATCTTCAATCACGCAAAAGGAGTTTTCCATGGTGGCTTAATCAGATTATACTTTGCTCAGGTGTCAGAGAATTCAGTTACATCTCACCGAGCCCCTAGTGGACATGATAGGAATTACAGCATTAGCGTCAATATGGCTAGCCACTAGAAGGCGGTGTTTTGGGGACATTTTTATGGAAGCTGAGTAGATCAGAACCTCACCCGACTTCAGCCAGTTTCCACACCCAGGTTTCTGGGAAGAAAGTGCGGACGGTTTTGATTATGCCTCTTCCTGGTGCCGCAGCCATACCGGTTTCCGCCATGGCCATGACACGTGGTGCTGAAAAGCGGTATACTGAAGAAACACCACAACAAGAGTCATTGCCAAAATTTCAGTAATGTACAACTTTCGCATCATTCGTTTTACAAGAGGGGGAAATAACAGCTCACACATCAAGCCACGATGGTACTCCAACCCTTTGAATTTCACACATGATGGCATCTTGATTAGCAAGTTTGTGGCAACCTTCAGACCTAAACTCTGGTAAGCACAGGCAAAAGGAAGTCACGATGAGTTAGAGTTTGCTTTTTAGTGAATATACCACATAGTGTTGAAAGAACGAGACAGCATTTACCTGAAAAACTGAATGAGCGTCATTTGCCTCACCAGGAGGTGGAACGGGCAATATATATCTTTTTTGCCTCACGTGTAAACACGGTTCAGAGTCCTCAATTTCATATGGGATACCAGAAACTGTACTCACAGGCAGCAAGTTAAATATCTGAAAATGAAAATGGAAGCTGAAGCTGGAGATGAACCCTGGCTAAAGCATCTTCACACAACAGAACAAATATCCCTATGAAGAACCACCTTCTAGCTGGTCGGACTGGGCTTCTCCAAGAACCTTAACAAATGTGTCCTGATTAAATTTGGTCCTGGCATTTACCTTGTCAGCGGTCATGGTCTCCCCGGGCTCTAGGATGAGGACGCTCTGGTCAATGGCGCTCACGCCACACAGAGAGTTTGGAAGAGCCTTCACCTTCATGTTGACTTCCTCTCCCGGGACAGCGGAGGTCGGGGAAAACTCCACAGACACCTAACACACAGAGTAGAAGTTTAAAGGAACACACTGTTTCTAACACAAGTAATGAGGCGACAATTTAAATTAAAAGTCCAGCGTGTGAGATTTGGCTCCATCTGGCTAAGAGGTTACAGATCACAAGGACTGAATAACCTGGAATCCACCTCCTCGGCCCTCCTGGAACTTTTTTAATCCAAACAGCAGCCATTTCGTATGACAGTGTGTTAGCTTGGGCTCGTACGGCCACTGACCTTGTTAAGGAAGCATTTGGTCACGGTGAAATCGGCCTTGTGGGCAATCACGTTCTCGCTCGGGAGGATGACGTACGCCATGACCTGCAGGGCCGGTGAAAACTCTGGAGACATTTTCACACTGAAGGATATGCTGCCCTCCGTCACTGAAAGAGAAACGGAACATTGATGTCGGAAAAGCAAAGCACTCAGACTTCCAAAAGACGCTATGAAAAACTGGGGTGGCCTACCGGGATCTTTCAGAATCTCCACCATTTGAAGTCCCTGAGTGATGATCATTCCTCTTGACATAATCTGGGAGAATTTGTCACAACACAGTTGATCGCGATAATCTGAGGAATTTGACCTTTTGTACAGTGTTAGCATTACAGTTAGCACTTGTGTTGAGGGGCATTTTTCTTTGAATTCTGGGTAAATGTTTCTAAAGCGCCCCAGTCGCTGCTCACCAAATATATCACATCCACATTTCCTGCAGTTTCTCCCACGAAGTTGTATCTGATGGAGATGGTCTCCTCTCCATCACACGAAAGAGCTTCCTCCTTTTTGTTCACGACCAAGGAGCTGACAGATTTGGAAAAAGGCAAAGGCGGCTGGAACACGGACACTGTGTGGTGGGCGCTGTCAAAGAATGGTTCCAGGAAGTTACGGTCTTGTCGTACTTCTGAGGCCTGATTGGACGGAAGGTGCTTTTAGAGTTTGTCAAATATGTTTCATGTTTTTATAAATGATTCTATTCTTAAACGTTATATTGATGTCCTCTGTTACTGATTTCATTTCTGGCGTTATGACCAGCAACTTAACATAAACCCGACTCCCAGTGGCCCCTTGTGTGACGTCACTGGGGCCCGGTGATGTGTGATTGGCCCCATTCAGTCACCTACCTTGAGTCTGATGTCCTCTCCATTGAACAGTGTTGTGTTTAATGAGAAAGTGGCAATTCCCTCGGCATCTGTGGTGAGGTTCAGTAGCACCCAGTCCTGCCAGCCTTTAGCATTCAGTAACTGGATCTCCATGTTAGGGACGGGCGTATCGTTGTGGTGAACCGCTTTAATCTGCCGGAAATGAGAAAAGGGGCATCCCATAAAATCACCAAAGCTTCTAGACTCTGACGGCCTTGAAAACCATCTCTTACGCCCACCTTCCCCTCCAAAGTGGATTCCTCATTGTAAATCTTGGGTGTTTCAACAAAGATCAACTTCCCAATTATGTAAGAGAGCTCCACAACTTTCTCCGCTGGAAGTGAAGTTCCTGTGAGGAAAAGCAGCCGAGTTACAGCAACACAACATCCTGAACGAGCAGTAAGACTGGCAAAACTTGCCTGTCCCCTCCTCCTCCACGCTGGCTGTGATGTGGAGGGAAGGGTGAAACGCCTTAGCTTCTATTTTGGTGAAAACCGACATTTTGGGGTTGAATTTGGCACAGCCGGTCTTGTCCGTCTGGATAGCAAAAAACAAAATTGGAGAGTTGCTGAAAGTTTCCCGACAGATTTCTGATTATTGATCACGCTGAAGCCTTTTTGCTGATGATTTTATGAAGCTAAAATTGATGAAAATGCATTTTAGTTCTTAAAAGTCCAGCGTGCGTGCGGTTTGTCGCCGCCTAGTGACGCCATAAAATGTTTGTGTGGTTTTTTTTTAAACTGAATTGATCTCTGAATCTTGATTTCACTCCTCTGCTGTGACCACTTCCGCTCATCTTTCGGCGGAGGTGTTACATTTTTCGATGGCTCAGAACCAGAGTTAATAACACTACACCTGTTTCGCCTCTTTGAAACACAGGACTGGGATCTGATCGGTCAAATAGCTCCTCGGTCTCCGGCAAATCTCGATGTTCACCATCCCCGGCACAGGTTGTCCATACGTGTATCTGTTTGGATCAAAGATTCAGAGGGTAGGAGAGTGGCTGGTAATGGCTAAAAACACAAAGTGGATACAAGAACTTACTTTGCACAGACGTCCATTTCCAGTTCCTCTTTTCCAACGCTTACCTCGTTGGGCGCTTGGAGGCTCACCTTAAATTTTGGGAGGACTGAGGGACAGATGAGTTTTGGTTTATGGGTGGGGGAGGGGGGTGGTGCCAAATGAAAAGCTCTGCAACTTACCATATTTTTCCACCTTAAATCTCTTGTTTACTTGGTTTCTCTTCATCCAAACTGAAATGGTATACCATCCCTCGCGGACCTCAGAGTTGAGGGAATAGGACAGCTGCAGTATTGCCCCGTTAGACGTGGCGTTCAGCCACTGCCCGATCCGGTTTTGTTGAGGGTCCTGAGTGAAATCAACGAGGGAAAAAATTGCAGGAATCTGGAATCTACTTCCAGAATTTACGGGGATGCAGAACAATTAGTGTGAAAATTTCTGTTTTCCTTACCAGAAGTTCGATGACGTCGTACTGGAGGAGAGAAAAATAGAGATAAATGTGAAATTTTCCTAATAATCACAACTATGACAGGATACTTTGACCCTTCATCTGTGCCAGCTGTTTGCACACATGGATCAAACTGGTATCAGAGGTCAAAGGACACAACCTACGCTTTGTTTGGTTTGCCCGATTTCGCTCCTGCAGCTGGACTTTTGCATGGTTTCCACACATCATTACCTAACCCACGTGTGTACTGGTTCAGAAACACCCCCGGGGAACTCACCAGCCCTTTTGCAGGTCTCAGCTTGGTGTCCAGCGTGACGACTCTGAAATGAACTTAGAGGCGAAAAAAACGTGATTAAGCGGATTCTTTCACACAGCCGACCGACCGGTCAGGTTACCTGTTTGACCAGGCAGGTAGATGGGCTTGTCTGTTTGGACGAAGGACTTCAATGGGTAGTATTTGATCATGATTTTTCGTGATTCCGTCAAGGAAAACTGCGCTCCGCGTACAGTGACGATGAGATTGTGGACCTTAGATTTCGACATCTCCGGAGCCTGTGGAAGAAACATGGAAACATCAGAACTGACGATGACCAGAGAACCAATCATGCAAGCTGGACGTTGAGGACCTGGAAGTTTGTGCATTGGTGGAATTGTTTGTCTGAAACTCTCTCAAAGATGACCATTTTGTTGTCGTTGTAGGTGAGAATGGCGGTCATGGCCAAAGACTCGTTGGGCTGCAAGAGACTGGCGCACAGCCTGCTCGTCGATCCAACTTCGATGACGCCAGGAATGGTCACCATGAACTGTCTGCAGCCACAGAAACATACAAGCGTGAAGGTTATCTCACCGACCGAGCACCAAATCTGATGGGCGTAAGAAACCTGGAGCAGGGAAACTCACGGTCCGGCGGCCACGCCATCGAAGAAGACCCAGTTGAGGCAAAGGAGCAGCGTCCACGCGCAAGTACGACCCCCCGGCAGAGCCATGGCTGACTGACTGACAGAGATGAGCTGCGGAGTCCATTAAATAGTCTTTAGAGCCCTGCCCCAGTCTCTCTCTCTCTCTGTCAGTGACATCAGACCTGTGACGTCCCTGCGTTTAAAGTCTGCTCATTATTGGCAGCATGTAAAATTTGAGTGGGTGCAGGTTTCTATCTGTCTGTTAGTCTGTCTGCACACTAACAGAATAATGTCCTCAACTAGCTAGCGTGTTAACTTGCTGTCTGGGTTTAGTAGCTGGTGGTCTTTTAATGCCCGCCAAATAACACCAACGAAGCATGTATAACCTCATATATAACGTTCCTACAGTTGCTGAGCACAAATGTGAGCAGTTAAAGGGCCGCCGATCTTGTTTGAACACAGCTGAACCCGATCCAAGGGTTTGCACAAAATAAATAATGTCTAGGCAGTTAGTTTTCTTTCACCTGAGAAATATGTGTAATCAGCCTGCGCAAACAGTGCGTCCAGTTGCTGTCAGGTCAAAAGTACAAGCGTTGCCTCTTTTGGGAATTGTGGTGAAATATATCCATCTATCTCTCTATTCATCTAGTTATCTGTCTATCGATATATCCATTTAAAAAAAACATACAATTCTATCTAAAGAAAAGAAAGACATGCTCACACAGGGCCTTGCAGTGAGCTGCAGACTCATTTAGGGGTGAACCCTGCCGTCACCCATATATAGCTGGGAGAGGCTCCAGCACCCTCCCTGGGGGCCCCAAAAGACACATAGTGGTCAAGAAAAAAAGAAAATAGCAAACATTGCATTGTCACGTGTATGTAGACTCTAACACTGTCCCACTGCTGATGGTTTTTTCTGTATCTGCAGAGAAGAATGGCAGAATGATCCTCAAATCCAGGCGTTCTGAGCTTGTGATATCGTGCAACAGAAGAGGCTGTCATCGCTGCCAAAGATTTTAAACTAGAGCAATTTTAACATGGTTTTGAACATGATTTGTGTGAACGTTGTAGTTTTATTGTGTGTATGTATCTGTAGCTGTATGTTATGTTGTTTCTTTGACAGTAACTTTGATAGTGAATGCACTGTGTTGGCCAGGTCTCCCTTGGAAAATCAATTTTTAACCTCAGTGGGCGATTCCTGGCTAAATAAAAAATAAAAATAAAAAAGTCCTTAGTTAATAAAGGTTAAATTGAAAGTAAGTGCAAGGTTTTTTTCTTTTCCTTTATTTTTTAAAAATCAATTTAAAAATCAAAACATTTCAATCAATCATTTTTTTTAATTCATGGGCAAAAGTAGGAAATATGGTATCAAAAAACCAAACAAACAGAAAATAACCTGAACCAGAACTAGTTTTTTAAAAATCATTGAGGTAGAAAGTCGATTGTTGTAAATTAACCTTTATCCTAATTTTACTGAAACAGCATTTTTGTACGTACAAACTTAATCTTTAACGATAGTTTAAAATAAATCCCCTCAGCCTTAATCGTGTTATACAGCACTGTATTATCTGTAGTGATGAGTTGATATATGTAGTTGTGTATTTGACAAAATAGTTGAATCAATTTTTGTCCGTGCTGCATCCTGTAACAACACAGGGACACGTCTTTGTTGGTGCTATTACTCTTGTGTTTTAAACAGCATAAGCTGCACATTACAGTAAACCTGAGCAATCAAAGACCAACCAAAGGAGAATCATCTTAGCAGGAAATATCTTTTACATTTTGCCATGGACTGACTCACTGCATCTTCCATTTTGCCACTAAACTGTACTGTAAATCTTTCAGTGTCTATTGTAATAAAAACACAGATACAGTTCTCACTTTGCTTTATGTGTGTTCGATGTGGAAGAGATTGCACATAAAGACAAGATTTTAATAATCTGATGACAGATTGAAATGTCAAATTTTGACATTGGTCCCAGTTTATGAGTACGAGAATGTGGCTCCGCCATGTTTTTACAGTAGCCTGGAAGAGACTAAAAGGCCTAAATACAAACTATGGCGCCCCCTGGATGTATGTTGTTGTCTAAGAATGTTTCCTGTTGGCTGTTGCCAAACACCTTAATGTAAATGATCAAATGACTAAAAGTGAAACTGACAATATTGAATCGATGCACAACTTTACTTCAGGAAGCAAACAAGGAAACCATCCAGAGAGATGATGCCACTTGATTATTTAGTCTGCAAACGAAAGGAAAATGTGTTAAATTTCACTCAAAACACACACTTTTCATACAAAGTGAATATGAGGTCACAATTTAGAATGAAATGTGTAACACAACAGGCACAAACAGCGACAGATGTCAAAGTTAAGATACGTTGAAAGGGTAAGATATGTTAAATTATGTCTGCTAATGTAATGAAAATGTTTGGTGTATTATATTTGCTGTATTATAACTCAATCAACTTACCTACATCACAGGTGACGACATATTCCGTCTCTGCCTGGTCACCTGATAAGAAACAGAAGAATTAGATTAACATAAAAAAATAATTCTAAGTTCAAATTTAAACCTAAACTCATGTGTCATGTCCGACGGAGCAGAAAAGGTCTTACTGGGCTGGTAGTAGTCGTAGATCTTGACCAAAGCTGGTTTCAGGTTCTGCACTGGGACCTCCTGGATCAGGGTTAAAGTGTGGTGGATCGGGGTGTCCTTCGGCAGCTGTTGGAGACAAGACTGAGGTTATCACACGATCTAAGCTGGAGATCAACCGTCACAGCAGATCTTCCTGACCTCAGTGATGTAGATCAGAACTCGGCCCTCGTTCTCGTCAACACGACCCACCAAGAGGGCTTGACGGAGCTGCATGGGGTCAATATAAGAATGTCAGGTTGATGGAGAATAAAGTTCTTTACCCTCAGACAGTTTTACTGAAGTATTAAATCCTCTTGAGCAGCGTGTACTTTACTCACATTCGCCACAGACTCGGGATCGGGAACAAATCCAGACAGCATTGTAACCTCCAGGATGACCATGTTTGTGGTCTGTTGCTTGCCCCTGTATCTGTAACACATCCACAAACGCTATGCTCCAGTGGCGTTGTTGTAGTCTTGTTTGAAGCGGTAGCTGACCTTTACTCACAGGGACGAAAGCTTCAGCGTGACTCTGTTTTTCTGAGTCTGACACTCTGGTTTTGCCTCCACGAAGAAAATGTCTACGGTGGTAGGAGTTGGAATGTTGTAGTGAAGAGAAATCTGGGAAGATGTTAGGACGGATGTTATGTGGCAGGTCTACTGAGTCGAGCAGGTATGATCCGGTTCTGTGATTCTAAACATCTACAAGCTCTGGGTACTCATTTTGTGGACCAGTACCTGTATTGAAGCACACATTGAGCCCTCCACTTCCAGGTTGACTTTTCCTCCCAGGTCCTTCAGCAGCTTCTCGTGGTAGACCAGTTTGTTGTTCTGGTTCACATCAAATACCAGTTGACCACTGGGGCTATTGACCTTGACCGTGCTTGAACCCTTTGTGCTGTACACCAGAGTGGAGTAAAGGGCCAGAGCCTGAAGAGCGACCACCGTGTCCTACAACAACGACAGCCCAGTTATCCTCTATGGATGTGATTTTCTACGTCCCAGGAAGATCCCCATCTCCTTCGCTCATACCTGTGTAGAGGAGAAGCCTCCATAGTAGTTCTGCTGCATGGAGAGCCATCTGACGATGCGGCTGGCGTAGCCCAGGTCTTCGGTAGTCGGAGAACCACTGAGTTTGGCGAGCAGAACGTAGGAGCCGATCTCCACTGACAGAGAGCCAAACCCCTCATCTGTGCTCTGGGACCAGTGGATTAAGCCCCCTACGCAGGCCACAGGTTCAAATGGGTCAACAGGACCAGACTGCAATGGTGCCCTTCAGGGCTTCTGACTCACCTTCCTGGGAGGCAACCGAATCCAAGTGCTGCAGGAGGAAATCACGAGTCTTTAAGTCTCCAGCCAGAGAGAAGACGTAGGCCATGAGAGCTGTCGTGTAGGTGTTGTCCAGGTTGTTGGTGGATTCTTTGAGGCACATCATGCTCCTGTGGACTGGAAGATCCTGCAAAATATACCGTGAAAATGTTTGGTTTTTTTTAAATTTCTGCGACCATTATCGATCTAAGTTATATAAAAATCTGTCTGTGTTTTCTTCTATTCCTGGACCGGTCCAGCTCTTTAGCTTCTGTCGACTTTAGCACCGTCGAGTACTTACAGTAGCCGACATGTTCATCTCCAGTAAGGCGGCCGTGATGTAAGCGCTGAGCGTCACTTCATCAGAAACTCCACCCTGAGGAGAGGAAGCACCAGTCAAACCATCAGCATCGCCCACATCCAGGGTTGGAATCTCGGGGCGGCCCATTAGATCACCTTCATCCTGTTGTTGAAGAGTTTTCCAGACTGCGCAAAACAGCCGTCTTCTTTCTGTCGGCCCAGCAGCCAGTTCTTGGACTCGTCCATCTTTGTCGGGTCGATGTAGATGAATGCCTTCGCTTTTTCAAAAGACCTCACCACGAAAGCGGTCAGCCTGCGAACAGATTATCATCAGCTCAGGAATCTAGACGTAGCGACCTGAGCAGCCTGACTAACGTTTCTTCTCACCAGGTGTTCCCGTCTCCGATTCCAAATGCGCTGTAAGATCCATCCCGGTGTTTGTAGTTCAGCTGCCTCTGATATCCTGGATAAATTAAGCGCACATTCAGATTAGGATGACAGACATATTCATCCTCCATGATCCGGCTCCTCACCGCTGGTCAGGAAGTGGATGGCCTTCTTTAAGATGTCATCTGTCAGCTGTTCTGTGCTTCTCAGGTACTGTAGGATATAGATGTTGGGGGCCAGGAGCGCCATGTTCTGCTCCCCGCATCCGTACGGCATCTTCAACAGTCCATCCAGGTTCTGCAGAGCCCGGCCCATGATGTCGCCTGCAGGACAGCCGGGTTGAAGTACAGCGAGCGCATTGAGCAAAATGAACCCGTCCGTCTAACGACGTGACAAAACCCATTTGAATGAAGTAATCTGATTACCCAGCACAGATACTAAAGCTCGGGCTGATCCATCGATCGCATTATCAGGAAGTTCTAGTTCGACTTCCTCTTTCAGCACCTCATCTGGAAATAAAACACACGCATGAAATCCCGTTTCAAAGGCAGAGATAGAAATATTTAGCATAGAGCAATGGTTCTGATGGCCTTTTAGTGCTCTATGGATAGAACAGTGGAGGGAGACGGGGCCTTTTCTGATACCACAGGCTACCAGCAGGGGGCAGATAGGACACAATGTCCATTTTTAGTGAAACCTGGATGTGAAGTGGACTGACCGTTTGGACACAGCAGCCAGTTATTTATTTTTTTCATCTCCGTCCCTTCGGCCTGAAATTGAAATAAAAAAACAAGGCATGACCTTCTCATCGCCATGACAACGTATTGCACATGCTGTCAGCTGATGGGGTTTTACCTTCACGATGAGCGACCGCGTGACCGTGTCGATGCGACCTCTCTCCGGCACGCTCACGATCTCGTTGTCACATGACGCGTGTGATGCTATGGCCTCGGCGCTCACAGTTACGTTCACAACGCCTGTAAAGGTGACGAAACACAATAGTTTTATGAGAAATTCAACTGTCTGAGAGCTGTTGATGTGGATCATTTTAACATTGTCATATAGATCAGTCTAACGTTTTTCGATGGCCTTACCCAACACTGAGGGCACCATGGTCCAGCTCAGGGTTTTGCGTTCGCTGCCACACAGACAGGAAGTGTACTCGTTTCCGGACAGAGGTGTGAGGGTATATTCATCCGATGGGGTTGCTTTCACGCTGACCTGTTGAAGACACGACTCAAAATATTTACAAAAAAAATATAAAAACACAACTACAATCCAGAGAAGATGAGCGAGGCATCGCGCACCATCATGCAAGTGGACTGGTAGTTGAAGACGGTTGCCTTCAGTTCAAACTGCTCGCCGCGGATGATGGAGTACAGGCAGGCTGAGCTCCAGGAAGAAGGGCTGGAACACAGTGATCTCGTTCTGGGGAGCTAGGCCGAAACCCTGAGGGGACAAGCAGAACGCCTCCGTCTTCCAGGTGGTGATGGTGTCTGGGACAGTGAGGGGCAAGTCCGTCTGTGCAGAGTCTCTGGAGGTAGCAACACACAGATTCAGCTAATCTTCAATCACGCAAAAGGAGTTTCCCATGGTGGCTTAATCAGATTATACTTTGCTCAGGTGTCAGAGGATTCAGTTACATCTCACCGAGCCCCTAGTGGACATGGTAGGAATTACAGCATTAGCGTCAATATGGCTAGCCACTAGAAGGCGGGGTTTTGGGGACATTTTTATGGAAGCTGAGTAGATCAGAACCTCACCCGACTTCAGCCAGTTTCCACACCCAGGTTTCTGGGAAGAAAGTGCGGACAGTTTTGATTACGCCTCTTCCTGGTGCCGCAGCCATACCGGTTTCCGCCATGGCCATGACACGTGGTGCTGAAAAGCGGTATACTGAAGAAACACCACAACAAGAGTCATTGCCAAAATTTCAGTAATGTACAACTTTCGCATCATTCGTTTTACAAGAGGGGGAAATAACAGCTCACACATCAAGCCACGATGGTACTCCAACCCTTTGAATTTCACACATGATGGCATCTTGATTAGCAAGTTTGTGGCAACCTTCACACCTAAACTCTGGTAAGCACAGGCAAAAGAAAGTCACGATGAGTTAGAGTTTGCTTTTTCGTGAATATACCACGTAGTGTTGAAAGAACGAGACAGAATTTACCTGAAAAACTGAATGAGCATCATTTGCCTCATCACCAGGTGGAACGGGCAATATATATCTTTTTTGCCTCACGTGTAAACACGGTTCAGAGTCCTCAATTTCATATGGGATACCAGAAACTCTACTCACAGGCAGCAAGTTAAATATCTGAAAATGAAAATGGAAGCTGAAGCTGGAGATGAACCCTGGCTAAAGCATCTTCACACAACAGAACAAATATCCCTATGAAGAACCACCTTCTAGCTGGTCGGACTGGGCTTCTCCAAGAACCTTAACAAATGTGTCCTGATTAAATTTGGTCCTGGCATTTACCTTGTCAGCGGTCATGGTCTCCCCGGGCTCTAGGATGAGGACGCTCTGGTCAATGGCGCTCACGCCACACAGAGAGTTTGGAAGAGCCTTCACCTTCATGTTGACTTCCTCTCCCGGGACAGCGGAGGTCGGGGAAAACTCCACAGACACCTAACACACAGAGTAGAAGTTTAAAGCGGAACACACTGTTTCTAACACAAGTAATGAGGCGACAATTTAAATTAAAAGTCCAGCGTGTGAGATTTGGCTCCATCTGGCTAAGAGGTTACAGATCACAAGGACTGAATAACCTGGAATCCACCTCCTCGGCCCTCCTGGAACCTTTTTAATCCAAACAGCAGCCGTTTCGTATGACAGTGTGTTAGCTTGGACTCGTACGGCCACTGACCTTGTTAAGGAAGCATTTGGTCACGGTGAAATCGGCCTTGTGGGCAATCACGTTCTCGCTCGGGAGGATGACGTACGCCATGACCTGCAGGGCCGGTGAAAACTCTGGAGACATTTTCACACTGAAGGATATGCTGCCCTCCGTCACTGAAAGAGAAATGGAACGTTGATGTCGGAAAAGCAAAGCACTCAGACTTACAAAAGACGCTATGAAAAACTGGGGTGGCCTACCGGGATCTTTCAGAATCTCCACCATTTTAAATCCCTGAGTGATGATCATTCCTCTTGACATAATCTGGGAGAATTTGTCACAACACAGTTGATCGCGATAATCTGAGGAATTTGACCTTTTGTACAGTGTTAGCATTACAGTTAGCACTTGTGTTGAGGGGCATTTTTCTTTGAATTCTGGGTAAATGTTTCTAAAGCGCCCCAGTCGCTGCTCACCAAATATATCACATCCACATTTCCTGCAGTTTCTCCCACGAAGTTGTATTTGATGGAGATGGTCTCCTCTCCATCACATGAAAGAGCTTCCTCCTTTTTGTTCACGACCAAGGAGCTGACAGATTTGGAAAAAGGCAAAGGCGGCTGGAACACGGACACTGTGTGGTGGGCGCTGTCAAAGAATGGTTCCAGGAAGTTACGGTCTTGTCGTACTTCTGAGGCCTGATTGGACGGAAGGTGCTTTTAGAGTTTGTCAAATATGTTTCATGTTTTTATAAATGATTCTATTCTTAAACGTTAGATTGATGTCCTCTGTTACTGATTCCATTTCTGGCGTTCTGACCAGCAACTTAACATAAACCCGACTCCCAGTGGCCCCTTGTGTGACGTCACTGGGGCCCGGTGATGTGTGATTGGCCCCATTCAGTCACCTACCTTGAGTCTGATGTCCTCTCCATTGAACAGTGTTGTGTTTAATGAGAAAGTGGCAATTCCCTCGGCATCTGTGGTGAGGTTCAGTAGCACCCAGTCCTGCCAGCCTATAGCGTTCAGTAACTGGATCTCCATGTTAGGGACGGGCGTATCGTTGTGGTGAACCGCTTTAATCTGCCGGAAATGAGAAAAGGGGCATCCCATAAAATCACCAAAGCTTCTAGACTCTGACGGCCTTGAAAACCATCTCTTACGCCCACCTTCCCCTCCAAAGTGGATTCCTCATTGTAAATCTTGGGTGTTTCAACAAAGATCAACTTCCCAATTATATAAGAGAGCTCCACAACTTTCTCCGCTGGAAGTGAAGTTCCTGTGAGGAAAAGCAGCCGAGTTACAGCAACACAACATCCTGAACGAGCAGTAAGACTGGCAAAACTTGCCTGTCCCCTCCTCCTCCACGCTGGCTGTGATGTGGAGGGAAGGGTCAAACGCCTTAGCTTCTATTTTGGTGAAAACCGACATTTTGGGGTTGAATTTGGCACAGCCGGTCTTGTCCGTCTGGATAGCAAAAAACAAAATTGGAGAGTTGCTGAAAGTTTCCCGACAGATTTCTGATTATTGATCACGCTGAAGCCTTTTTGCTGATGATTTTATAAAGCTAAAATTGATGAAAATGCATTTTAGTTCTTAAAAGTCCAGCGTGCGCGCGGTTTGTCGCCGCCTAGTGACGCCATAAAATGTTTGTGTGGGTTTTTTTAAACTGAATTGATCTCTGAATCTTGATTTCACTCCTCTGCTGTGACCACTTCCGCTCATCTTTCGGTGGAGGTGTTATATTTTTCGATGGCTCAGAACCAGAGTTAATAACACTACACCTGTTTCGCCTCTTTGAAACAGAGGCCTGGGATCTGATCGGTCAAATAGCTCCTCGGTCTCCGGCAAATCTCGATGTTCACCATCCCCGGCACAGGTTGTCCATACGTGTATCTGTTTGGATCAAAGATTCAAACGGTAAGAGAGTGGCTGGTAATGGCTAAAAACACAGAGTAGATACAAGAACTTACTTTGCACAGACGTCCATTTCCAGTTCCTCTTTTCCAACGCTTACCTCGTTGGGCGCTTGGAGGCTCACCTTAAATTTTGGGAGGACTGAGGGACAGATGAGTTCTGGTTTATGGGTGGGTGGGGGGATGGTGCCAAATGAAAAGCTCTGCAACTCACCATATTTTTCCACCTTAAATCTCTTGATTACTTGGTTTCCCTTCATCCAAACTGAAATGGTATACCATCCCTCGCGGACCTCAGAGTTGAGGGAATAGGACAGCTGCAGTATTGCCCCGTTAGACGTGGCGTTCAGCCACTGCCCGATCCGGTTTTGTTGAGGGTCCTGAGTGAAATCAACGAGGGAAAAAATTGCAGGAATCTGGAATCTACTTCCAGAATTTACGGGGATGCAGAACAATTAGTGTGAAAATTTCTGTTTTCCTTACCAGAAGTTCGATGACGTCGTACTGGAGGAGAGAAAAATAGAGATAAATGTGAAATTTTCCTAATAATCACAACTATGACAGGATACTTTGACCCTTCATCTGTGCCAGCTGTTTGCACACATGGATCAAACTGGTATCAGAGGTCAAAGGACACAACCTACGCTTTGTTTGGTTTGCCCGATTTCGCTCCTGCAGCTGGACTTTTGCATGGTTTCCACACATCATTACCTAACCCACGTGTGTACTGGTTCAGAAACACCCCCGGGGAACTCACCAGCCCTTTTGCAGGTCTCAGCTTGGTGTCCAGCGTGACGACTCTGAAATGAACTTAGAGGCGAAAAAAACGTGATTAAGCGGATTCTTTCACACAGCCGACCGACCGGTCAGGTTACCTGTTTGACCAGGCAGGTAGATGGGCTTGTCTGTTTGGACGAAGGACTTCAATGGGTAGTATTTGATCATGATTTTTCGTGATTCCGTCAAGGAAAACTGCGCTCCGCGTACAGTGACGATGAGATTGTGGACCTTAGATTTCGACATCTCCGGAGCCTGTGGAAGAAACATGGAAACATCAGAACTGACGATGACCAGAGAACCAATCATGCAAGCTGGACGTTGAGGACCTGGAAGTTTGTGCATTGGTGGAATTGTTTGTCTGAAACTCTCTCAAAGATGACCATTTTGTTGTCGTTGTAGGTGAGAATGGCGGTCATGGCCAAAGACTCGTTGGGCTGCAAGAGACTGGCGCACAGCCTGCTCGTCGATCCAACTTCGATGACGCCAGGAATGGTCACCATGAACTGTCTGCAGCCACAGAAACATACAAGCGTGAAGGTTATCTCACCGACCGAGCACCAAATCTGATGGGCGTAAGAAACCTGGAGCAGGGAAACTCACGGTCCGGCGGCCACGCCATCGAAGAAGACCCAGTTGAGGCAAAGGAGCAGCGTCCACGCGCAAGTACGACCCCCCGGCAGAGCCATGGCTGACTGACTGACAGAGATGAGCTGCGGAGTCCATTAAATAGTCTTTAGAGCCCTGCCCCAGTCTCTCTCTCTCTCTCTGTCAGTGACATCAGACCTGTGACGTCCCTGCGTTTAAAGTCTGCTCATTATTGGCAGCATGTAAAATTTGAGTGGGTGCAGGTTTCTATCTGTCTGTTAGTCTGTCTGCACACTAACAGAATAATGTCCTCAACTAGCTAGCGTGTTAACTTGCTGTCTGGGTTTAGTAGCTGGTGGTCTTTTAATGCCCGCCAAATAACACCAACGAAGCATGTATAACCTCATATATAACGTTCCTACAGTTGCTGAGCACAAATGTGAGCAGTTAAAGGGCCGCCGATCTTGTTTGAACACAGCTGAACCCGATCCAAGGGTTTGCACAAAATAAATAATGTCTAGGCAGTTAGTTTTCTTTCACCTGAGAAATATGTGTAATCAGCCTGCGCAAACAGTGCGTCCAGTTGCTGTCAGGTCAAAAGTACAAGCGTTGCCTCTTTTGGGAATTGTGGTGAAATATATCCATCTATCTCTCTATTCATCTAGTTATCTGTCTATCGATATATCCATTTAAAAAAAACATACAATTCTATCTAAAGAAAAGAAAGACATGCTCACACAGGGCCTTGCAGTGAGCTGCAGACTCATTTAGGGGTGAACCCTGCCGTCACCCATATATAGCTGGGAGAGGCTCCAGCACCCTCCCTGGGGGCCCCAAAAGACACATAGTGGTCAAGAAAAAAAGAAAATAGCAAACATTGCATTGTCACGTGTATGTAGACTCTAACACTGTCCCACTGCTGATGGTTTTTTCTGTATCTGCAGAGAAGAATGGCAGAATGATCCTCAAATCCAGGCGTTCTGAGCTTGTGATATCGTGCAACAGAAGAGGCTGTCATCGCTGCCAAAGATTTTAAACTAGAGCAATTTTAACATGGTTTTGAACATGATTTGTGTGAACGTTGTAGTTTTATTGTGTGTATGTATCTGTAGCTGTATGTTATGTTGTTTCTTTGACAGTAACTTTGATAGTGAATGCACTGTGTTGGCCAGGTCTCCCTTGGAAAATCAATTTTTAACCTCAGTGGGCGATTCCTGGCTAAATAAAAAATAAAAATAAAAAAGTCCTTAGTTAATAAAGGTTAAATTGAAAGTAAGTGCAAGGTTTTTTTTCTTTTCCTTTATTTTTTAAAAATCAATTTAAAAATCAAAACATTTCAATCAATCATTTTTTTTAATTCATGGGCAAAAGTAGGAAATATGGTATCAAAAAACCAAACAAACAGAAAATAACCTGAACCAGAACTAGTTTTTTAAAAATCATTGAGGTAGAAAGTCGATTGTTGTAAATTAACCTTTATCCTAATTTTACTGAAACAGCATTTTTGTACGTACAAACTTAATCTTTAACGATAGTTTAAAATAAATCCCCTCAGCCTTAATCGTGTTATACAGCACTGTATTATCTGTAGTGATGAGTTGATATATGTAGTTGTGTATTTGACAAAATAGTTGAATCAATTTTTGTCCGTGCTGCATCCTGTAACAACACAGGGACACGTCTTTGTTGGTGCTATTACTCTTGTGTTTTAAACAGCATCAGCTGCACATTACAGTAAACCTGAGCAATCAAAGGCCAACCAAAGGAGAATCATCTTAGCAGGAAATATCTTTTACATTTTGCCATGGACTGACTCACTGCATCTTCCATTTTGCCACTAAACTGTACTGTAAATCTTTCAGTGTCTATTGTAATAAAAACACAGATACAGTTCTCACTTTGCTTTATGTGTGTTCGATGTGGAAGAGATTGCACATAAAGACAAGATTTTAATAATCTGATGACAGATTGAAATGTCAAATTTTGACATTGGTCCCAGTTTATGAGTACGAGAATGTGGCTCCGCCATGTTTTTACAGTAGCCTGGAAGAGACTAAAAGGCCTAAATACAAACTATGGCGCCCCCTGGATGTATGTTGTTGTCTAAGAATGTTTCCTGTTGGCTGTTGCCAAACACCTTAATGTAAATGATCAAATGACTAAAAGTGAAACTGACAATATTGAATCGATGCACAACTTTACTTCAGGAAGCAAACAAGGAAACCATCCAGAGAGATGATGCCACTTGATTATTTAGTCTGCAAACGAAAGGAAAATGTGTTAAATTTCACTCAAAACACACACTTTTCATACAAAGTGAATATGAGGTCACAATTTAGAATGAAATGTGTAACACAACAGGCACAAACAGCGACAGATGTCAAAGTTAAGATACGTTGAAAGGGTAAGATATGTTAAATTATGTCTGCTAATGTAATGAAAATGTTTGGTGTATTATATTTGCTGTATTATAACTCAATCAACTTACCTACATCACAGGTGACGACATATTCCGTCTCTGCCTGGTCACCTGATAAGAAACAGAAGAATTAGATTAACATAAAAAAATAATTCTAAGTTCAAATTTAAACCTAAACTCATGTGTCATGTCCGACGGAGCAGAAAAGGTCTTACTGGGCTGGTAGTAGTCGTAGATCTTGACCAAAGCTGGTTTCAGGTTCTGCACTGGGACCTCCTGGATCAGGGTTAAAGTGTGGTGGATCGGGGTGTCCTTCGGCAGCTGTTGGAGACAAGACTGAGGTTATCACACGATCTAAGCTGGAGATCAACCGTCACAGCAGATCTTCCTGACCTCAGTGATGTAGATCAGAACTCGGCCCTCGTTCTCGTCAACACGACCCACCAAGAGGGCTTGACGGAGCTGCATGGGGTCAATATAAGAATGTCAGGTTGATGGAGAATAAAGTTCTTTACCCTCAGACAGTTTTACTGAAGTATTAAATCCTCTTGAGCAGCGTGTACTTTACTCACATTCGCCACAGACTCGGGATCGGGAACAAATCCAGACAGCATTGTAACCTCCAGGATGACCATGTTTGTGGTCTGTTGCTTGCCCCTGTATCTGTAACACATCCACAAACGCTATGCTCCAGTGGCGTTGTTGTAGTCTTGTTTGAAGCGGTAGCTGACCTTTACTCACAGGGACGAAAGCTTCAGCGTGACTCTGTTTTTCTGAGTCTGACACTCTGGTTTTGCCTCCACGAAGAAAATGTCTACGGTGGTAGGAGTTGGAATGTTGTAGTGAAGAGAAATCTGGGAAGATGTTAGGACGGATGTTATGTGGCAGGTCTACTGAGTCGAGCAGGTATGATCCGGTTCTGTGATTCTAAACATCTACAAGCTCTGGGTACTCATTTTGTGGACCAGTACCTGTATTGAAGCACACATTGAGCCCTCCACTTCCAGGTTGACTTTTCCTCCCAGGTCCTTCAGCAGCTTCTCGTGGTAGACCAGTTTGTTGTTCTGGTTCACATCAAATACCAGTTGACCACTGGGGCTATTGACCTTGACCGTGCTTGAACCCTTTGTGCTGTACACCAGAGTGGAGTAAAGGGCCAGAGCCTGAAGAGCGACCACCGTGTCCTACAACAACGACAGCCCAGTTATCCTCTATGGATGTGATTTTCTACGTCCCAGGAAGATCCCCATCTCCTTCGCTCATACCTGTGTAGAGGAGAAGCCTCCATAGTAGTTCTGCTGCATGGAGAGCCATCTGACGATGCGGCTGGCGTAGCCCAGGTCTTCGGTAGTCGGAGAACCACTGAGTTTGGCGAGCAGAACGTAGGAGCCGATCTCCACTGACAGAGAGCCAAACCCCTCATCTGTGCTCTGGGACCAGTGGATTAAGCCCCCTACGCAGGCCACAGGTTCAAATGGGTCAACAGGACCAGACTGCAATGGTGCCCTTCAGGGCTTCTGACTCACCTTCCTGGGAGGCAACCGAATCCAAGTGCTGCAGGAGGAAATCACGAGTCTTTAAGTCTCCAGCCAGAGAGAAGACGTAGGCCATGAGAGCTGTCGTGTAGGTGTTGTCCAGGTTGTTGGTGGATTCTTTGAGGCACATCATGCTCCTGTGGACTGGAAGATCCTGCAAAATATACCGTGAAAATGTTTGGTTTTTTTTTAAATTTCTGCGACCATTATCGATCTAAGTTATATAAAAATCTGTCTGTGTTTTCTTCTATTCCTGGACCGGTCCAGCTCTTTAGCTTCTGTCGACTTTAGCACCGTCGAGTACTTACAGTAGCCGACATGTTCATCTCCAGTAAGGCGGCCGTGATGTAAGCGCTGAGCGTCACTTCATCAGAAACTCCACCCTGAGGAGAGGAAGCACCAGTCAAACCATCAGCATCGCCCACATCCAGGGTTGGAATCTCGGGGCGGCCCATTAGATCACCTTCATCCTGTTGTTGAAGAGTTTTCCAGACTGCGCAAAACAGCCGTCTTCTTTCTGTCGGCCCAGCAGCCAGTTCTTGGACTCGTCCATCTTTGTCGGGTCGATGTAGATGAATGCCTTCGCTTTTTCAAAAGACCTCACCACGAAAGCGGTCAGCCTGCGAACAGATTATCATCAGCTCAGGAATCTAGACGTAGCGACCTGAGCAGCCTGACTAACGTTTCTTCTCACCAGGTGTTCCCGTCTCCGATTCCAAATGCGCTGTAAGATCCATCCCGGTGTTTGTAGTTCAGCTGCCTCTGATATCCTGGATAAATTAAGCGCACATTCAGATTAGGATGACAGACATATTCATCCTCCATGATCCGGCTCCTCACCGCTGGTCAGGAAGTGGATGGCCTTCTTTAAGATGTCATCTGTCAGCTGTTCTGTGCTTCTCAGGTACTGTAGGATATAGATGTTGGGGGCCAGGAGCGCCATGTTCTGCTCCCCGCATCCGTACGGCATCTTCAACAGTCCATCCAGGTTCTGCAGAGCCCGGCCCATGATGTCGCCTGCAGGACAGCCGGGTTGAAGTACAGCGAGCGCATTGAGCAAAATGAACCCGTCCGTCTAACGACGTGACAAAACCCATTTGAATGAAGTAATCTGATTACCCAGCACAGATACTAAAGCTCGGGCTGATCCATCGATCGCATTATCAGGAAGTTCTAGTTCGACTTCCTCTTTCAGCACCTCATCTGGAAATAAAACACACGCATGAAATCCCGTTTCAAAGGCAGAGATAGAAATATTTAGCATAGAGCAATGGTTCTGATGGCCTTTTAGTGCTCTATGGATAGAACAGTGGAGGGAGACGGGGCCTTTTCTGATACCACAGGCTACCAGCAGGGGGCAGATAGGACACAATGTCCATTTTTAGTGAAACCTGGATGTGAAGTGGACTGACCGTTTGGACACAGCAGCCAGTTATTTATTTTTTTCATCTCCGTCCCTTCGGCCTGAAATTGAAATAAAAAAACAAGGCATGACCTTCTCATCGCCATGACAACGTATTGCACATGCTGTCAGCTGATGGGGTTTTACCTTCACGATGAGCGACCGCGTGACCGTGTCGATGCGACCTCTCTCCGGCACGCTCACGATCTCGTTGTCACATGACGCGTGTGATGCTATGGCCTCGGCGCTCACAGTTACGTTCACAACGCCTGTAAAGGTGACGAAACACAATAGTTTTATGAGAAATTCAACTGTCTGAGAGCTGTTGATGTGGATCATTTTAACATTGTCATATAGATCAGTCTAACGTTTTTCGATGGCCTTACCCAACACTGAGGGCACCATGGTCCAGCTCAGGGTTTTGCGTTCGCTGCCACACAGACAGGAAGTGTACTCGTTTCCGGACAGAGGTGTGAGGGTATATTCATCCGATGGGGTTGCTTTCACGCTGACCTGTTGAAGACACGACTCAAAATATTTACAAAAAAAATATAAAAACACAACTACAATCCAGAGAAGATGAGCGAGGCATCGCGCACCATCATGCAAGTGGACTGGTAGTTGAAGACGGTTGCCTTCAGTTCAAACTGCTCGCCGCGGATGATGGAGTACGGCAGGCTGAGCTCCAGGAAGAAGGGCTGGAACACAGTGATCTCGTTCTGGGGAGCTAGGCCGAAACCCTGAGGGGACAAGCAGAACGCCTCCGTCTTCCAGGTGGTGATGGTGTCTGGGACAGTGAGGGGCAAGTCCGTCTGTGCAGAGTCTCTGGAGGTAGCAACACACAGATTCAGCTAATCTTCAATCACGCAAAAGGAGTTTCCCATGGTGGCTTAATCAGATTATACTTTGCTCAGGTGTCAGAGGATTCAGTTACATCTCACCGAGCCCCTAGTGGACATGGTAGGAATTACAGCATTAGCGTCAATATGGCTAGCCACTAGAAGGCGGGGTTTTGGGGACATTTTTATGGAAGCTGAGTAGATCAGAACCTCACCCGACTTCAGCCAGTTTCCACACCCAGGTTTCTGGGAAGAAAGTGCGGACAGTTTTGATTACGCCTCTTCCTGGTGCCGCAGCCATACCGGTTTCCGCCATGGCCATGACACGTGGTGCTGAAAAGCGGTATACTGAAGAAACACCACAACAAGAGTCATTGCCAAAATTTCAGTAATGTACAACTTTCGCATCATTCGTTTTACAAGAGGGGGAAATAACAGCTCACACATCAAGCCACGATGGTACTCCAACCCTTTGAATTTCACACATGATGGCATCTTGATTAGCAAGTTTGTGGCAACCTTCACACCTAAACTCTGGTAAGCACAGGCAAAAGAAAGTCACGATGAGTTAGAGTTTGCTTTTTCGTGAATATACCACGTAGTGTTGAAAGAACGAGACAGAATTTACCTGAAAAACTGAATGAGCATCATTTGCCTCATCACCAGGTGGAACGGGCAATATATATCTTTTTTGCCTCACGTGTAAACACGGTTCAGAGTCCTCAATTTCATATGGGATACCAGAAACTCTACTCACAGGCAGCAAGTTAAATATCTGAAAATGAAAATGGAAGCTGAAGCTGGAGATGAACCCTGGCTAAAGCATCTTCACACAACAGAACAAATATCCCTATGAAGAACCACCTTCTAGCTGGTCGGACTGGGCTTCTCCAAGAACCTTAACAAATGTGTCCTGATTAAATTTGGTCCTGGCATTTACCTTGTCAGCGGTCATGGTCTCCCCGGGCTCTAGGATGAGGACGCTCTGGTCAATGGCGCTCACGCCACACAGAGAGTTTGGAAGAGCCTTCACCTTCATGTTGACTTCCTCTCCCGGGACAGCGGAGGTCGGGGAAAACTCCACAGACACCTAACACACAGAGTAGAAGTTTAAAGCGGAACACACTGTTTCTAACACAAGTAATGAGGCGACAATTTAAATTAAAAGTCCAGCGTGTGAGATTTGGCTCCATCTGGCTAAGAGGTTACAGATCACAAGGACTGAATAACCTGGAATCCACCTCCTCGGCCCTCCTGGAACCTTTTTAATCCAAACAGCAGCCGTTTCGTATGACAGTGTGTTAGCTTGGGCTCGTACGGCCACTGACCTTGTTAAGGAAGCATTTGGTCACGGTGAAATCGGCCTTGTGGGCAATCACGTTCTCGCTCGGGAGGATGACGTACGCCATGACCTGCAGGGCCGGTGAAAACTCTGGAGACATTTTCACACTGAAGGATATGCTGCCCTCCGTCACTGAAAGAGAAATGGAACGTTGATGTCGGAAAAGCAAAGCACTCAGACTTACAAAAGACGCTATGAAAAACTGGGGTGGCCTACCGGGATCTTTCAGAATCTCCACCATTTTAAATCCCTGAGTGATGATCATTCCTCTTGACATAATCTGGGAGAATTTGTCACAACACAGTTGATCGCGATAATCTGAGGAATTTGACCTTTTGTACAGTGTTAGCATTACAGTTAGCACTTGTGTTGAGGGGCATTTTTCTTTGAATTCTGGGTAAATGTTTCTAAAGCGCCCCAGTCGCTGCTCACCAAATATATCACATCCACATTTCCTGCAGTTTCTCCCACGAAGTTGTATTTGATGGAGATGGTCTCCTCTCCATCACATGAAAGAGCTTCCTCCTTTTTGTTCACGACCAAGGAGCTGACAGATTTGGAAAAAGGCAAAGGCGGCTGGAACACGGACACTGTGTGGTGGGCGCTGTCAAAGAATGGTTCCAGGAAGTTACGGTCTTGTCGTACTTCTGAGGCCTGATTGGACGGAAGGTGCTTTTAGAGTTTGTCAAATATGTTTCATGTTTTTATAAATGATTCTATTCTTAAACGTTAGATTGATGTCCTCTGTTACTGATTCCATTTCTGGCGTTCTGACCAGCAACTTAACATAAACCCGACTCCCAGTGGCCCCTTGTGTGACGTCACTGGGGCCCGGTGATGTGTGATTGGCCCCATTCAGTCACCTACCTTGAGTCTGATGTCCTCTCCATTGAACAGTGTTGTGTTTAATGAGAAAGTGGCAATTCCCTCGGCATCTGTGGTGAGGTTCAGTAGCACCCAGTCCTGCCAGCCTATAGCGTTCAGTAACTGGATCTCCATGTTAGGGACGGGCGTATCGTTGTGGTGAACCGCTTTAATCTGCCAGAAATGAGAAAAGGGGCATCCCATAAAATCACCAAAGCTTCTAGACTCTGACGGCCTTGAAAACCATCTCTTACGCCCACCTTCCCCTCCAAAGTGGATTCCTCATTGTAAATCTTGGGTGTTTCAACAAAGATCAACTTCCCAATTATGTAAGAGAGCTCCACAATTTTCGACGCTGGAAGTGAAGTTCCTGTGAGGAAAAGCAACCGAGTTACAGCAACACAACATCCTGAACGAGCAGTAAGACTGGCAAAACTTGCCTGTCCCCTCCTCCTCCACGCTGGCTATGATGTTGAGGGAAGGGTCAAACGCCTTAGCTTCTATTTTGGTGAAAACCGACATTTTGGGGTTGAATTTGGCACAGCCGGTCTTGTCCGTCTGGATAGCAAAAAACAAAATTGGAGAGTTGCTGAATGTTTCCCGACAGATTTCTGATTATTGATCACGCTGAAGCCTTTTTGCTGATGATTTTATAAAGCTAA
This sequence comes from Takifugu rubripes, assembly GCF_901000725.2. NCBI lineage: Eukaryota > Metazoa > Chordata > Actinopteri > Tetraodontiformes > Tetraodontidae > Takifugu > Takifugu rubripes. The sequence goes on along the minus strand of NC_042295.1, from coordinate 1,626,240 downwards.
AATTGATGAAAATGCATTTTAGTTCTTAAAAGTCCAGCGTGCGCACGGTTTGTGACGCCATGAAATGTTTGTGTGGGTTTTTTTTAAACTGAATTGATCTCTGAATCTTGATTTCACTCCTCTGCTGTGACCACTTCCGCTCATCTTTCGGCGGAGGTGTTATATTTTTCGATGGCTCAGAACCAGAGTTAATAACACTGCAACACCTGTTTCGCCTCTTTGAAACACGGGACTGGGATCGGATCGGTCAAATAGCTCCTCGGTCTCCGGCAAATCTCGATGTTCACCATCCCCGGCACAGGTTGTCCATACGTGTATCTGTTTGGATCAAAGATTCAGAGGGTAGGAGAGTGGCTGGTAATGGCTAAAAACACAAAGTGGATACAAGAACTTACTTTGCACAGACGTCCATTTCCAGTTCCTCTTTTCCAACGCTTACCTCGTTGGGCGCTTGGAGGCTCACCTTAAATTTTGGGAGGACTGAGGGACAGATGAGTTTTGGTTTATGGGGGGAAGGGGTGGTTTGGTGCCAAATGAAAAGCTCTGCAACTCACCATATTTTTCCACCTTAAATCTCTTGTTTACTTGGTTTCCCTTCATCCAAACTGAAATGGTATACCATCCCTCGCGGACCTCAGAGTTGAGGGAATAGGACAGCTGCAGTATTGCCCCGTTGGACGTGGCGTTCAGCCACTGCCCGATCCGGTTTTGTTGAGGGTCCTGAGTGAAATCAACGAGGGAAAAAATTGCAGGAATCTGGAATCTACTTCCAGAATTTACGGGGATGCAGAACAATTAGTGTGAAAATTTCTGTTTTCCTTACCAGAAGTTCGATGACGTCGTACTGGAGGAGAGAAAAATAGAGATAAATGTGAAATTTTCCTAATAATCACAACTATGACAGGATACTTTGACCCTTCATCTGTGCCAGCTGTTTGCACACATGGATCAAACTGGTATCAGAGGTCAAAGGACACAACCTACGCTTTGTTTGGTTTGCCCGATTTCGCTCCTGCAGCTGGACTTTTGCATGGTTTCCACACATCATTACCTAACCCATGTGTGTACTGGTTCAGAAACACCCCCAGGGAACTCACCAGCCCTTTTGCAGGTCTCAGCTTGGTGTCCAGTGTGACGACTCTGTAATGAACTGAGAGGCGAGAAAAACGGGATTAAGCGGATTCTTTCACACAGCCGACCGACCGGTCAGGTTACCTGTTTGACCAGGCAGGTAGATGGGCTTGTCTGTTTGGACGAAGGACTTCAATGGGTAGTATTTGATCATGATTTTTCGTGATTCCGTCAAGGAAAACTGCGCTCCGCGTACAGTGACGATGAGATTGTGGACCTTAGATTCCGACATCTCCGGAGCCTGTGGAAGAAACATGGAAACATCAGAACTGACGATGACCAGAGAACCAATCATGCAAGCTGGACGTTGAGGACCTGGAAGTTTGTGCATTGGTGGAATTGTTTGTCTGAAACTCTCTCAAAGATGACCATTTTGTTGTCGTTGTAGGTGAGAATGGCGGTCATGGCCAAAGACTCGTTGGGCTGCAAGAGACTGGCGCACAGCCTGCTCGTCGATCCAACTTCGATGACGCCAGGAATGGTCACCATGAACTGTCTGCAGCCACAGAAACATACAAGCGTGACGGTTATCTCACCGACCGAGCACCAAATCTGATGGGCGTAAGAAACCTGGAGCAGGGAAACTCACGGTCCGGCGGCCACGCCATCGAAGAAGACCCAGTTGAGGCAAAGGAGCAGCGTCCACGCGCAAGTACGACCCCCCGGCAGAGCCATGGCTGACTGACTGACAGAGATGAGCTGCGGAGTCCATTAAATAGTCTTTAGAGCCCTACCCCAGTCTCTCTCTCTCTGTCACTCTCTCTCTCTCTGTCAGTGACATCAGACCTGTGACATTCCTGCATTTAAAGTCTGCTCATTATTGGCAGCATGTAAAATTTGAGTGGGTGCAGGTTTCTATCTGTCTGTTAGTCTGTCTGCACACTAACAGAATAATGTCCTCAACTAGCCAGCATGCTAACTTGCCGTCTGGGTTTAGTAGCTGGTGGTCTTTTAATGCCCGCCAAATAACACCAACGAAGCATGTATAACCTCATATATAACGTTCCTACAGTTGCTGAGCACAAATGTGAGCGGTTAAAGGGCCGCCGATCTTGTTTGAACACAGCTGAACCCGATCCAAGGGTTTGCACAAAATAAATAATGTCTAGGCAGTTAGTTTTCTTTCACCTGAGAAATATGTGTAATCAGCCTGCGCAACCAGTGCGTCCAGTTGCTGTCAGGTCAAAAGTACAAGCGTTGCCTCTTTTGGGAATTGTGGTGAAATATATCCATCTATCTCTCTATTCATCTAGTTATCTGTCTATCGATATATCCATTTAAAAAAAACATACAATTCTATCTAAAGAAAAGAAAGACATGCTCACACAGGGCCTTGCAGTGAGCTGCAGACTCATTTAGGGGTGAACCCTGCCGTCACCCATATATAGCTGGGAGAGGCTCCAGCACCCTCCCTGGGGGCCCCTAAAGACATATAGTGGTCAAGAAAAAAAGAAAAGAGCAAATATTGCATTGTCATGTGTATGTAGACTCTAACACTGTCCCACTGCTGATGGTTTTTTCTGTATCTGCAGAGAAGAATGGCAGAATGATCCTCAAATCCAGGCGTTCTGAGCTTGTGATATCGTGCAACAGAAGAGGCTCTCATCGCTGCCAAAGATTTTATACTAGAGCAATTTTAACATGGTTTTGAACATGATTTGTGTGAACGTTGTAGTTTTATTGCGTGTATGTATCTGTAGCTGTATGTTATGTTGTTTCTTTGACAGTAACTTTGATAGTGAATGCACTGTGTTGGCCAGGTCTCCCTTGGAAAAGCAATTTTTAACCTCAGTGGGCGATTCCTGGCTAAATAAAAAATAAAAATAAAAAAGTCCTTAGTTATTAAAGGTTGAATTGAAAGTTAGTGCAAGGTTTTTTTTTCTTTTCCTTTATTTTTTAAAAATCAATTTAAAAATCAAAACATTTCAATCAATCATTTTTTTAATTGCAGTTTGATGACAGACTAGTAAACAAACTGCAAGACAACATAATAAACACAATAAAGGGTTGAACTGTTCTCGGAATAACACTGGTCTCTGTTGTTAGTCGTTGGTGTAGTTTGCATTTTCAGATTTCGCTCCTGCAGCTGGACTTTTGTATGGTTTCCACACATCATTACCTAACCCATGTGTGTACTGGTTCAGAAACACCCCCAGGGAACTCACCAGCCCTTTTGCAGGTCTCAGCTTGGTGTCCAGTGTGACGACTCTGTAATGAACTGAGAGGCGAGAAAAACGTGATTAAGCGGATTCTTTCACACAGCCGACCGACCGGTCAGGTTACCTGTTTGACCAGGCAGGTAGATGGGCTTGTCTGTTTGGACGAAGGACTTCAATGGGTAGTATTTGATCATGATTTTTCGTGATTCCGTCAAGGAAAACTGCGCTCCGCGTACAGTGACGATGAGATTGTGGACCTTAGATTCCGACAGGTTGAATTGAAAGTTAGTGCAAGGTTTTTTTTTCTTTTCCTTTATTTTTTAAAAATCAATTTAAAAATCAAAACATTTCAATCAATCATTTTTTTAATTGCAGTTTGATGACAGACTAGTAAACAAACTGCAAGACAACATAATAAACACAATAAAGGGTTGAACTGTTCTCGGAATAACACTGGTCTCTGCGGTACCAGTCCGTAGGGGTCAAAACTGCGGTATTAGGTCGTAAGGGGCGAAACTGCGGTATCAGGTCGTACGGGTCAAAACTGCGGTATTAGGCCGTAAGGGGCGAAACTGCGGTATCAGGTCGTAAGGGGCGAAACTGCGGTATCAGGTCGTACGGGTCAAAACTGCGGTATTAGGCCGTAAGGGGCGAAACTGCGGTATCAGGTCGTAAGGGGCGAAACTGCGGTATCAGGTCGTAGGGGTCAAAACTGCGGTATTAGGCCGTAAGGGGCGAAACTGCGGTATCAGGTCGTAGGGGTCAAAACTGCGGTATTAGGCCGTAAGGGGCGAAACTGCGGTATCAAGTCGTAGGGGGCAAAACTGCGGTATAAGGCTATAAGGGGCGACACTGCGGTATCAGGCCGCAGGGGGCGCCATTGCCCCAAACGCATGATAACAACACACGAAGAAGAATGAGCGCTGCTATAATGTGACGGCAGCCAAGAGATTTTTGAAATCAAGTGAACTTTTTGAATCTCCTGGAATCTACTAGATCGTTAAAGAGGATTTAAGAGAAAACAAGTGATAAGGCGGAACAGAAGGTGGCAGTAATGCAACTTTCCGGATGACAACCTGCCGTTAAAACGCACAGAAGAAGACGTTTCTCCTCGAAGCCTCCTTACAATTAACGTCTGACGTAAGTTAACGACACCTTTTAATCGCGTCCTTAATTTTAACATTTCTTCCCGTCTCGTGTTTAATGAGCATTTGCGTGAGATTATGGGGTGCTAAATAAATCAATAGCGCAGATTTGAAAAGGGCTCTGTGGTAAGAAAGTTCAAATAAATCCCGTACTTAAAATTGACGTCTGAAATAATAAATAGTAATGTATTACTTTCCATATTGTTGGAGGTTGAAAATGCGATTTGCACAGTGTGTGCACAAATAAAAAATATCTGCAGAGGCATGCAGATGTCACTGATTAGTAAAAATATGGAGTCTAGCACGTTTTTCCACATGATGTCCCCCTTCCCCCCCCATCAGCAGCCTAAGGGGAGGAATGTCACCTTTAGTTGGGGCCGAGTTGATCCAGACTCCTGTGCAGCTCTACCGATACCTCCTCCGATGCTGCAGGCTGCTGCCCACCCCAGCTGTGCAGCAGCATTACCGTCACGCCATAAGACAGGTGAGATGCTCCAGCACAGAGAGCCTGTGGACCGATGCTGTGTAAACACACACAACCTGTTGAGAATTGTCTTTATCTTGTTGTTATGTGTTTCACCATATGTTCCTGTCTTCCCTTAGAAGTTAGGCAAGGTAGACTAAATGTAATTAAGAACAGAGACATTTGCAGGATTGTTGTTTGATCTACTGTTATCTCAGGAGCCAGTCAGGCAGGGGGTGTCAAACACTCATTGTAAACAGGACATCAGGGGGGTTGATGATGATCACATTTGCATGAAGAATGGGATCTGGCCTGGGAAAACAATGGAAGAGAAGAACTCTACCAACACCAAAGGGACTGGAGGAAGAGGACGAGGACATCTCAGCAGGGGATCTGGAGTGGATTGCATGGACATTGTGAATTTGCATGTGTGTGACTATAAAGGACTGGGCCAAGGGATAGTTAGGTTGTCAGACTTCGTGCCCTGACAATTAACTTTGTTGTTGCTAGGGTTATGAACTGGCCCGGAGCTCTGTAATATTTGTGTCTGGAATTGATTCTATTGTTAAATACATTTTGAAATTGGTACTTTACTTCTCGAAGTCTTCATTCAACGAACACGCGGATCGGCAGCTACATACAGGAGGTATCGCGATCCAACAATTTGGTGACCCCGACGTGATGAAGAGAGAAGTCATTTGAGGCAAAGAATTCAACAACGGTCACTTCGGAGGACAACTGACGACAAGGGATCCCTAATAAAAAGGTAAGCAGACACCTGTTTAATCAAGCTCTGCAGATTGGCTATTTCCAAAAATTTGTCGTCACTGTCAATTGAAGTGTCCTAGTTATAAATTCCAGATACAAATATTGAAACGACTGAAATAAGTACGGTTAGAGTCTGTAAATAAGTACGGTTAGAGTCCGTTAAGAATTACGGTTAGAGTCCGTTAGGAATTACGGTTAGAGTCCGGAAAATAGACGGTTAGAGTCCGGAAGTGCTGTTGAGAAAACAGGGAATAGACGGTTAGAGTAAACCGTAACTAGTACAGTGCTGTATTGCTGTATACAGTGCACTGTATATGAAAAAGATTTGGGTTGGGACTCGGAGCGCAGTTGACGGGACGGACACTCCCGACGCCCGAGATTTGTGTTTTTGTGTGGGGTGGAAAAGTGCCAGAGTGAACGTGAATTAAAAGGCTCTTTGTCCTTGGGAATTAACCCCCAGAGTGGAACCGGATCAAAGACGTTTGATCTAGAAGCTTGTTTCACTGAGGCATTGAGTTGACCGTTGGAGTCATTCACATTCAATCTCACTTGGGAGCATAGTTAAAGATGAAACTGGATTGTGGAAAAGCGTGTAGGGATCAGGGAGAATGTTCTCCCTATCCTCGGTCTGTGGAAGAACAGTGGAAGTGGACTCTTGATCAGGTGGTGAGTGGCATGAAAGAACGGGACAGGAAAAGAGAATTGGATGCAATAAAAAAGTTGTGGAAGAAAGCTCAGAAGCAAAAGATCCTTCCCCCTCCAGAGGTGAAGGTTAATTTAACTGAAGCATTGTGTAAGTGGGAGTCAGAAATTCACACTAGATTACAAGATCATTTGGATAATCCAAAATTAGGGTTTATAACAGGGAAATCATGGCAAAAACAGGGTAAGGAGTTAGAAGAGAGGCGTCGAAGGATACATGTTGTGGCTGTGGCATGTGCAGCGGTGCACTATTGCAGATCTGGGGGGGTCACACGAGTGCCTAATGTTGAGAAGCCTCCATTAGAAGATTTAAATCAGACATTGACACTTAACACCACTCTTTACCCATCATTGCCTACTACTATTTCCCCACCCCCATATCAATTGCCAGTTTTGACTAATAACAGTGGTCAGTTAGGTGTGGACAGAGATGAAGAACTGCAGGACTTACGTGAGACAGTGTGTGAACTTTGGAGACAGGTTAGAAGGATCAAACAGAGACAGAAAGAGGTTGGAGATAAGTTAGGAAACAATGAATTTAGAGAGGAAGCTCAGGTGGTTCGCTCTAAACTCTCCCAACAAACTACATTTAAAAAACAGGATAGTCAAAAATCTACATTAAATATCTTTAAAACACTTAGCAATCATATAAAACAAGTGAAAAGAGCTGATCCCTCAGGAGGATTTGCCAGGGCTGAGTGCAGGGAGGAGAAGGCAAGATTGATTTATGGCAGTGATAAAGAGGAGAGTGAGAATAAGACAGACACCTTCAAACTTCCGGCTACATTTATTGGGGAATTGGAGCATCAGGAGCATGTTCATCCTCAGACAGAATTATATGAAAAGGATCAGGGTTCAAGTATGGGGAATTGTGAATTAGAATTATGGGAAGAGAGTGAGTGTGAGTATAGAGGTGAACCGTTGACAGGGGCCATAAATAATGAGGAGGTGGGTCAAATACACACGCGGAGTAAGGGGCCCGTTTCAGGAATGCCACAGTTCCAGGCCCCTCTGATACAGAAAAGAGGAGGACAGGAACCGGTATATGTTCCATTTGCAATTACAGACATCAATTGTTTAGTGGATAAGATGCCCCCACCCGCAGAGGGAGGCGGCAAGTGGATGTCCAGACTTTTTAGTTTAACACAGAGCATGCAGCTGGCGATGGGAGACTTTAGAGGAATTCTAGGGAGACAAGTCTCTCTCTGGGATTTGGATAAAGTTGAAGTAGCAGCAGGCATTAAAGACAGACCTAATGCTGCACGTTTTGGACCTTGTGCAACCAGGGTTGGTGAAGCTATGAGACAGGTATTTCCAATATCTCCAGGAGCAATGCAGAATCTAAGATTTAAGTGGGAGGAAAGTGAGTCGGCACATGGGTTCCTTACGAGGTGTAAAGAGGAATGGATGTGTGCCACAGGGTGCCATCCTGGCTCAGATAATCTACACACCACTTTGTTCCGTCAGGCCATAATTTTAGGACTTCCACAATCAGTAAAAGAAGCTATGGAAGGAAATCCTGACCTTCCAGGCAGTACGGCGGATGTCTGGGAGAGACATCTTTCACACCATATCAACACATTTAAAGTTAAACAACAGGGAAAGAAAGAGGAGGTGATGACAGCGCAGGAACAGCTCCTAAAAATTCAGTTAGATGAAGCACTGAAAAAGCTTAATGATAAACAAAAGGAAGAGAAACAGATGGTTCAGCAGTTTCCTCGGCAGGTGCAGCCAGATCAGTTATGTCCGCAACAAGATTTTGCTCCGATAAACCCGTATTGGGTCAGTCCAAGGGGAGGCATGTGTGGGAGACACGGCGGGCAGGGATACGGCTTGATAGGCGGGTACTTAGGCCGAGATCAGTGTCATGCCTGCAAAGGGTATGGTCATTGGCAAAGGGACTGCCCATATCACAACTACCCGGAGGTACCAGGCAGTGTTACATTTAGTGATGGGTCACGCTCTGACGGTACTTACAACACATAGCGTGGTATCACTGGTCAGCTCAGCAGCATTCACCATGACCTCACTTAGACAGACCAGGATGGACAAGATTTTAACTGCACCACACATAACACACACACACATGAAGGGATAAATATGGCAGGGTTTAACACAGCATCAGGCTCACCTATAAAACATGAAGTAGAGATGAGGCAACTGACACAGGCACTCATGGAGCCAGCGGAGGTCGCAGTTGTAAAGTGCAAAGGTCACAGCAAGGAGAATTCTTTAGAGGGAAAAGGTAATGAGGCGGCAGATCAGGCAGCAAGGAAGGCAGCAGGTTATAAACAAAGTTTCAGTTTGTTGATGGCAGAGAAAACGGTTCAGGAAATTCTTCCAAGATACGACAGGGAAAGAATAGGTTGTGATCAAGAAGAAGCTTCTCCACATGAAAAAACAGTTTGGAAGGAAAAGGGGGGCTGTGAAAGTTGAAGGAATTTGGCGGGCCCAGACGGCAGACCTGTTCTCCCGCCCGGTCTGTTAGATGCCGTTCTGGAAGAGGCCCACGGCCTGACACACTGCGGGAAACCACGAATGATGCAGAGAATAAAGTTTCCAGTTGCCCCAATGGGCAAGAAAATTATAGATTTCACTGATATGTTAGATAGGGTCAATAGGTTCCGATACCTCTTGGTCGCAGTGGATGCATACACTGGCTGGCCAGAGGCGGTTCCCGTAAAAGTAGAAGAGGCAAAAAGCGTTATTAAATTTTTGATTAATCCGACACATGGTTTCCCCAAACAAATTAGATTTGACAATGGAACTCATTTTAAGAATAGAGATTTACAATCCATAGGCCAGCCCAGCATTTTTATGAAATGTAGATTTTATTTTGTTCAACTAAAAACGAATCTCTAAGTTCTCTCCCAACAGGCAACCTCTGTAACCAGTCAGTAAGGATCCAGGAATTCCACACACAGCTGAGTGGGTTCTTCTGAGAGTCATCAAGTAAAAGTGGTCAGAGCACAGGTGGACGGGCCACTTTGAAGTTGCAGAGTGAACATTACTTGTTAACCCTAACCCTAACATACTAACACCCTAACACATTAACCCTAACACTGGTATTACTGGAATCAATGTACCCCAGCAGATAATTCACAGAGAACGCTTGGACGGATCGAGGAACATCTAAAGACGATGGCACCATGATTAAACGTCTATTATTCTTCATTACATCAAGAGGAGTTGTCAATGAATTGTTGTATTGGCCTAGCTTAGGCTAGGCCAAAAGGGGGATTGTTGAGAATTGTCTTTATCTTGTTGTTATGTGTTTCACCATATGTTCCTGTCTTCCCTTAGAAGTTAGGCAAGGTAGACTAAATGTAATTAAGAACAGAGACATTTGCAGGATTGTTGTTTGATCTACTGTTATCTCAGGAGCCAGTCAGGCAGGGGGTGTCAAACACTCATTGTAAACAGGACATCAGGGGGGTTGATGATGATCACATTTGCATGAAGAATGGGATCTGGCCTGGGAAAACAATGGAAGAGAAGAACTCTACCAACACCAAAGGGACTGGAGGAAGAGGACGAGGACATCTCAGCAGGGGATCTGGAGTGGATTGCATGGACATTGTGAATTTGCATGTGTGTGACTATAAAGGACTGGGCCAAGGGATAGTTAGGTTGTCAGACTTCGTGCCCTGACAATTAACTTTGTTGTTGCTAGGGTTATGAACTGGCCCGGAGCTCTGTAATATTTGTGTCTGGAATTGATTCTATTGTTAAATACATTTTGAAATTGGTACTTTACTTCTCGAAGTCTTCATTCAACGAACACGCGGATCGGCAGCTACATACAGGAGGTATCGCGATCCAACAAACCCAACAGCAACTTTGTCTGGGTTCCAGAGTTACAACAGCCACTCGGATGAAGACGACCCTGAGAGGATACACATGATAATCCAGAGAGCCATCGTGGATGCGGACTGGATTCTTGATAAAGTAAGATGTGGAATCACTTTCCAGGTGACCTGAGTTGTTTTTAAAACCTCTGATTTACAGTACGCAAAGAAGAAATGAGGCCTCGTTTTTCAGAGCGGCACCTGGGGAGATCGGTGGGATTCTGTCAGTCTGCAAATATTTATTATTTTAGATGTAGTTGATCTTTTATGGCTCACTAATAAATTATGTATCAATAATCATGTTGGGTTTTCTTTTAAAATGTCAATATCATTAACATCTACCTCTAAAATCCAGCAAAAAGCAAATGCTCGGACAAAAAATACCTCAAAACTATAGTGAAATAATGAGTAAAAACCCCCTCATTGGATTTATGTAAAGCAAGAAGATATTTGAATCCTGCAATATATTTATTCAAGTATAAAATTCATCCATGAAGGAGGATAATGAGTAAACATGATCGGAACTGTTTGCATCAGAAAAAAGGCAAAAATAAGATTTAAACTTTAAAAACAACCATCAACACACATGCATTAACTCATTTAAATGTAAATATTAAAACCAGATTTACAGAGTACTTGTGTATAAATAATTGTTATAAATAAGGATTTTTCTGTGTAAAATAGTTCCAACTTGGGTCAAGATTATTGACGATACTGAGATCTTTGGTGTGAAATGATCATCACACACTCGCTGAGCCACACGCAGGCATCGGTGTGTCAAAGGTCAACACTTGCTTCAGTGGAAACGGCATCTGAGCCGTTCCACGGGACAAACGGGGCGGCGAGAGAGGCACTCGGGAGGTCAGGTGGCAGGTGATATCGTGCAACAGAAGAGGCTGTCATCGCTGCCAAAGATTTTAAACTAGAGCAATTTTAACATGGTTTTGAACATGATTTGTGTGAACGTTGTAGTTTTATTGCGTGTATGTATCTGTAGCTTTATGTTATGTTGTTTCTTTGACAGTAACTTTGATAGTGAATGCACTGTGTTGGCCAGGTCTCCCTTGGAAAAGCAATATTTAACCTCAGTGGGCGATTTCTGGCTAATTAAAAATAAAAAAGTCCTTAGTTATTAAAGGTTGAATTGAAAGTTAGTGCAAGGTTTTTTTTCTTTTCCTTTATTTTTTAAAAATCAATTTAAAAATCAAAACATGTCAATCAATCATTTTTTTAATTCACGGGAAAAAGTAGGAAATATGGTATCAAAAAACCAAACAAACAGAAAATAACCTGAACCAGAACTAGTTTTTTAAAAATCATTGAGGTAGAAAGTCAATTGTTGTAAATTAACCTTTATCCTAATTTTACTGAAACACCATTTTTGTACGTACAAACTTAACAAATCTTTAACGATAGTTTAAAATAAATCCCCTCAGCCTTAATCGTGTTATACAGCACTGTATTATCTGTAGTGATGAGTTGATATATGTAGTTGTGTATTTGACAAAATAGTTGAATCACCATAACACATTTTTGTCCGTGCTGCATCCTGTAACAACACAGGGACACGTCTTTGTTGGTGCTATTACTCTTGTGTTTTAAACAGCATAAGCTGCACATTACAGTAAACCTGAGCAATCAAAGACCAACCAAAGGAGAATCATTTTAGCAGGAAATATCTTTTACATTTTGCCATGGACTGACTCACTGCATCTTCCATTTTGCCACTAAACTGTACTGTAAATCTTTCAGTGTCTATTGTAATAAAAACACAGATACAGTTCTCACTTTGCTTTATGTGTGTTCGATGTGGAAGAGATTACACATAAAGACAAGATTTTAATAATCTGATGACAGATTGAAATGTCAAATTTTGACATTGGTCCCAGTTTATGAGTACGAGAATGTGGCTCCGCCATGTTTTTACAGTAGCCTGGAAGAGACTAAAAGGCCTAAATACAAACTATGGCGCCCCCTGGATGTATGTTGTTGTCTAAGAATGTTTCCTGTTGGCTGTTGCCAAACACCTTAATGTAAATGATCAAATGACTAAAAGTGAAACTGACAATATTGAATCGATGCACAACTTTACTTCAAAAAGCAAACAAAGAAAACATCCAGAGAGATGATGCCACTTGATTATTTAGTCTGCAAACGAAAGGAAAATGTGTTAAATTTCACTCAAAACACACACTTTTCATACAAAGTGAATATGAGGTCACAATTTAGAATGAAATGTGTAACACAACAGGCACAAACAGCGACAGATGTCAAAGTTAAGATACGTTGAAAGGGTAAGATATGTTAAATTATGTCTGCTAATGTAATTAAATGTTTGGTTATTATATTTGCTGTATTATAACTCAATCAACTTACCTACATCACAGGTGACGACATATTCCGTCTCTGCCTGGTCACCTGATAAGAAACAGAAGAATTAGATTAACATAAAAAAATAATTCTAAGTTCAAATTTAAACCTAAACTCATGTGTCATGTCCGACGGAGCAGAAAAGGTCTTACTGGGCTGGTAGTAGTCGTAGATCTTGACCAAAGCTGGTTTCAGGTTCTGCACTGGGACCTCCTGGATCAGGGTTAAAGTGTGGTGGATCGGGGTGTCCTTCGGCAGCTGTTGGAGACAAGACTGAGGTTATCACACGATCTAAGCTGGAGATCAACCGTCACAGCAGATCTTCCTGACCTCAGTGATGTAGATCAGAACTCGGCCCTCGTTCTCGTCAACACGACCCACCAAGAGGGCTTGACGGAGCTGCATGGGGTCAATATAAGAATGTCAGGTTGATGGAGAATAAAGTTCTTTACCCTCAGACAGTTTTACTGAAGTATTAAATCCTCTTGAGCAGGGTGTACTTTACTCACATTCGCCAGAGACTCGGGGTCTGGAACAAATCCAGACAGCATTGTAACCTCCAGGATGACCATGTTTGTGGTCTGTTGCTTGCCCCTGTATCTGTAACACATCCACAAACGCTATGCTCCAGTGGCGTTGTTGTAGTCTCGTTTGAAGCGGTAGCTGACCTTTACTCACAGGGACGAAAGCTTCAGTGTGACTCTGTTTTTCTGAGTCTGACACTCTGGTTTTGCCTCCACGAAGAAAATGTCAACGGTGGTAGGAGTTGGAATGTTGTAGTGAAGAGAAATCTGGGAAGATGTTAGGACGGATGTTATGTGGCAGGTCTACTGAGTCGAGCAGGTATGATCCGGTTCTGTGATTCTAAACATCTACAAGCTCTGGGTACTCATTTTGTGGACCAGTACCTGTATTGAAGCACACATTGAGCCCTCCACTTCCAGGTTGACTTTTCCTCCCAGGTCCTTCAGCAGCTTCTCGTGGTAGACCAGTTTGTTGTTCTGGTTCACATCAAATACCAGTTGACCACTGGGGCTATTGACCTTGACCGTGCTTGAACCCTTTGTGCTGTACACCAGAGAGGAGTAAAGGGCCAGAGCCTGAAGAGCGACCACCGTGTCCTACAACAACGACAGCCCAGTTATCCTCTATGGATGTGATTTTCTACGTCCCAGGAAGATCCCCATCTCCTTCGCTCATACCTGTGTAGAGGAGAAGCCTCCATAGTAGTTCTGCTGCATGGAGAGCCATCTGACGATGCGGCTGGCGTAGCCCAGGTCTTCGGTAGTAGGAGAACCACTGAGTTTGGCGAGCAGAACGTAGGAGCCGATCTCCACTGACAGAGAGTCAAACCCCTCATCTGTGCTCTGGGACCAGTGGATTAAGCCCCCTACGCAGGCCACAGGTTCAAATGGGTCAACAGGACCAGACTGCAATGGTGCCCTTCAGGGCTTCTGACTCACCTTCCTGGGAGGCAACCGAATCCAAGTGCTGCAGGAGGAAATCACGAGTCTTTAAGTCTCCAGCCAGAGAGAAGACATAGGCCATGAGAGCTGTCGTGTAGGTGTTGTCCAGGTTGTTGGTGGATTCTTTGAGGCACATCATGCTCCTGTGGACTGGAAGATCCTGCAAAATATACCGTGAAAATGTTTGGTTTTTTTTAAATTTCTGCGACCATTATCGATCTAAGTTATATAAAAATCTGTCTGTGTTTTCTTCTATTCCTGGACCGGTCCAGCTCTTTAGCTTCTGTCGACTTTAGCACCGTCGAGTACTTACAGTAGCCGACATGTTCATCTCCAGTAAGGCGGCCGTGATGTAAGCGCTGAGCGTCACTTCATCAGAAACTCCACCCTGAGGAGAGGAAGCACCAGTCAAACCATCAGCATCGCCCACATCCAGGGTTGGAATCTCGGGGCGGCCCATTAGATCACCTTCATCCTGTTGTTGAAGAGTTTTCCAGACTGCGCAAAACAGCCGTCTTCTTTCTGTCGGCCCAGCAGCCAGTTCTTGGACTCGTCCATCTTTGTCGGGTCGATGTAGATGAATGCCTTCGCTTTTTCAAAAGACCTCACCACGAAAGCGGTCAGCCTGCGAACAGATTATCATCAGCTCAGGAATCTAGACGTAGCGACCTGAGCAGCCTGACTAACATTTCTTCTCACCAGGTGTTCCCGTCTCCGATTCCAAATGCGCTGTAAGATCCATCCCGGTGTTTGTAGTTCAGCTGCCTCTGATATCCTGGATAAATTAAGCGCACATTCAGATTAGGATGACAGACATATTCATCCTCCATGATCCGGCTCCTCACCGCTGGTCAGGAAGTGGATGGCCTTCTTTAAGATGTCATCTGTCAGCTGTTCTGTGCTTCTCAGGTACTGTAGGATATAGATGTTGGGGGCCAGGAGCGCCATGTTCTGCTCCCCGCATCCGTACGGCATCTTCAACAGTCCATCCAGGTTCTGCAGAGCCCGGCCCATGATGTCGCCTGCAGGACAGCCGGGTTGAAGTACAGCGAGCGCATTGAGCAAAATGAACCCGTCCGTCTAACGACGTGACAAAACCCATTTGAATGAAGTAATCTGATTACCCAGCACAGATACTAAAGCTCGGGCTGATCCATCGATCGCATTATCAGGAAGTTCTAGTTCGACTTCCTCTTTCAGCACCTCATCTGGAAATAAAACACACACATGAAATCCCGTTTCAAGGCAGAGATAGAAATATTTAGCATAGAGCAATGGTTCTGATGGCCTTTTAGTGCTCTATGGATAGAACAGTGGAGGGAGACGGGGCCTTTTCTGATACCACAGGCTACCAGCAGGGGGCAGATAGGACACAATGTCCATTTTTAGTGAAACCTGGATGTGAACTGGACTGACCGTTTGGACACAGCAGCCAGTTATTTATTTTTTTCATCTCCGTCCCTTCGGCCTGAAATTGAAATTAAAAAAAACAAGGCATGACCTTCCCATCGCCATGACAAGGTATCGCACATGCTGTCAGCTGATGGGGTTTTACCTTCACGATAAGCGACCGCGTGACCGTGTCGATGCGACCTCTCTCCGGCACGCTCACGATCTCGTTGTCACATGACGCGTGTGATGCTATGGCCTCGGCGCTCACAGTTACGTTCACAACGCCTGTAAAGGTGACGAAACACAATAGTTTTATGAGAAATTCAACTGTCTGAGAGCCGTTGATGTGGATCATTTTAACATTGTCATATAGATCAGTCTAATGTTTTTCGATGGCCTTACCCAACACTGAGGGCACCATGGTCCAGCTCAGGGTTTTGCGTTCGCTGCCACACAGACAGGAAGTGTACTCGTTTCCGGACAGAGGTGTGAGGGTATATTCATCCGATGGGGCTGCTTTCACGCTGACCTGTTGAAGACACGGCTCAAAATATTTACGAAAAATTTTTTAAAACAAAACTACAATCCAGAGAAGATGAGCGAGGCATCGCGCACCATCATGCAAGTGGACTGGTAGTTGAAGACGGTTGCCTTCAGTTCAAACTGCTCGCCGCGGATGATGGAGTACGGCAGGCTGAGCTCCAGGAAGAAGGGCTGGAACACAGTGATCTCGTTCTGGGGAGCTAGGCCGAAACCCTGAGGGGACAAGCAGAACGCCTCCGTCTTCCAGGTGGTGATGGTGTCTGGGACAGTGAGGGGCAAGTCCGTCTGTGCAGAGTCTCTGGAGGTAGCAACACACAGATTCAGCTAATCTTCAATCACGCAAAAGGAGTTTCCCATGGTGGCTTAATCAGATTATACTTTGCTCAGGTGTCAGAGGATTCAGTTACATCTCACCGAGCCCCTAGTGGACATGGTAGGAATTACAGCATTAGCGTCAATATGGTTAGCCACTAGAAGGCGGGGTTTTGGGGACATTTTTATGGAAGCTGAGTAGATCAGAACCTCACCCGACTTCAGCCAGTTTCCACACCCAGGTTTCTGGGAAGAAAGTGCGGACGGTTTTGATTACGCCTCTTCCTGGTGCCGCAGCCATACCGGTTTCCGCCATGGCCATGACACGTGGTGCTGAAAAGCGGTATACTGAAGAAACACCACAACAAGAGTCATTGCCAAAATTTCAGTAATGTACAACTTTCGCATCATTCGTTTTACAAGAGGGGGAAATAACAGCTCACACATCAAGCCACGATGGTACTCCAACCCTTTGAATTTCACACATGATGGCATCTTGATTAGCAAGTTTGTGGCAACCTTCAGACCTAAACTCTGGTAAGCACAGGCAAAAGAAAGTCACGATGAGTTAGAGTTTGCTTTTTCGTGAATATACCACGTAGTGTTGAAAGAACGAGACAGAATTTACCTGAAAAACTGAATGAGCATCATTTGCCTCATCACCAGGTGGAACGGGCAATATATATCTTTTTTGCCTCACGTGTAAACACGGTTCAGAGTCCTCAATTTCATATGGGATACCAGAAACTCTACTCACAGGCAGCAAGTTAAATATCTGAAAATGAAAATGGAAGCTGAAGCTGGAGATGAACCCTGGCTAAAGCATCTTCACACAACAGAACAAATATCCCTATGAAGAACCACCTTCTAGCTGGTCGGACTGGGCTTCTCCAAGAACCTTAACAAATATGTCCTGATTAAATTTGGTCCTGGCATTTACCTTGTCAGCGGTCATGGTCTCCCCGGGCTCTAGGATGAGGACGCTCTGGTCAATGGCGCTCACGCCACACAGAGAGTTTGGAAGAGCCTTCACCTTCATGTTGACTTCCTCTCCCGGGACAGCGGAGGTCGGGGAAAACTCCACAGACACCTAACACACAGAGTAGAAGTTTAAAGCGGAACACACTGTTTCTAACACAAGTAATGAGGCGACAATTTAAATTAAAAGTTCAGCGTGTGAGATTTGGCTCCATCTGGCTAAGAGGTTACAGATCACAAGGACTGAATAACCTGGAATCCACCTCCTCGGCCCTCCTGGAACCTTTTTAATCCAAACAGCAGCTGTTTCGTATGACAGTGTGTTAGCTTGGGCTCGTACGGCCACTGACCTTGTTAAGGAAGCATTTGGTCACGGTGAAATCGGCCTTGTGGGCAATCACGTTCTCGCTCGGGAGGATGACGTACGCCATGACCTGCAGGGCCGGTGAAAACTCTGGAGACATTTTCACACTGAAGGATATGCTGCCCTCCGTCACTGAAAGAGAAATGGAACGTTGATGTCGGAAAAGCAAAGCACTCAGACTTACAAAAGACGCTATGAAAAACTGGGGTGGCCTACCGGGATCTTTCAGAATCTCCACCATTTTAAATCCCTGAGTGATGATCATTCCTCTTGACATAATCTGGGAGAATTTGTCACAACACAGTTGATCGCGATAATCTGAGGAATTTGACCTTTTGTACAGTGTTAGCATTACAGTTAGCACTTGTGTTGAGGGGCATTTTTCTTTGAATTCTGGGTAAATGTTTCTAAAGCGCCCCAGTCGCTGCTCACCAAATATGTCACATCCACATTTCCTGCAGTTTCTCCCACGAAGTTGTATTTGATGGAGATGGTCTCCTCTCCATCACACGAAAGAGCTTCCTCCTTTTTGTTCACGACCAAGGAGCTGACAGATTTGGAAAAAGGCAAAGGCAGCTGGAACACGGACACTGTGTGGTGGGCGCTGTCAAAGAATGGTTCCAGGAAGTTACGGTCTTGTCGTACTTCTGAGGCCTGATTGGACGGAAGGTGCTTTTAGAGTTTGTCAAATATGTTTCATGTTTTTATAAATGATTCTATTCTTAAACGTTAGATTGATGTCCTCTGTTACTGATTCCATTTCTGGCGTTCTGACCAGCAACTTAACATAAACCCGACTCCCAGTGGCCCCTTGTGTGACGTCACTGGGGCCCGGTGATGTGTGATTGGCCCCATTCAGTCACCTACCTTGAGTCTGATGTCCTCTCCATTGAACAGTGTTGTGTTTAATGAGAAAGTGGCAATTCCCTCGGCATCTGTGGTGAGGTTCAGTAGCACCCAGTCCTGCCAGCCTACAGCGTTCAGTAACTGGATCTCCATGTTAGGGACGGGCGTATCGTTGTGGTGAACCGCTTTAATCTGCCGGAAATGAGAAAAGGGGCATCCCATAAAATCACCAAAGCTTCTAGACTCTGACGGCCTTGAAAACCATCTCTTACGCCCACCTTCCCCTCCAAAGTGGATTCCTCATTGTAAATCTTGGGTGTTTCAACAAAGATCAACTTCCCAATTATGTAAGAGAGCTCCACAATTTTCGACGCTGGAAGTGAAGTTCCTGTGAGGAAAAGCAACCGAGTTACAGCAACACAACATCCTGAACGAGCAGTAAGACTGGCAAAACTTGCCTGTCCCCTCCTCCTCCACGCTGGCTATGATGTTGAGGGAAGGGTCAAACGCCTTAGCTTCTATTTTGGTGAAAACCGACATTTTGGGGTTGAATTTGGCACAGCCGGTCTTGTCCGTCTGGATAGCAAAAAACAAAATTGGAGAGTTGCTGAATGTTTCCCGACAGATTTCTGATTATTGATCACGCTGAAGCCTTTTTGCTGATGATTTTATAAAGCTAAAATTGATGAAAATGCATTTTAGTTCTTAAAAGTCCAGCGTGCGCACGGTTTGTGACGCCATAAAATGTTTGTGTGGGTTTTTTTTAAACTGAATTGATCTCTGAATCTTGATTTCACTCCTCTGCTGTGACCACTTCCGCTCATCTTTCGGCGGAGGTGTTATATTTTTCGATGGCTCAGAACCAGAGTTAATAACACTGCAACACCTGTTTCGCCTCTTTGAAACACGGGACTGGGATCGGATCGGTCAAATAGCTCCTCGGTCTCCGGCAAATCTCGATGTTCACCATCCCCGGCACAGGTTGTCCATACGTGTATCTGTTTGGATCAAAGATTCAGAGGGTAGGAGAGTGGCTGGTAATGGCTAAAAACACAAAGTGAATACAAGAACTTACTTTGCACAGACGTCCATTTCCAGTTCCTCTTTTCCAACGCTTACCTCGTTGGGCGCTTGGAGGCTCACCTTAAATTTTGGGAGGACTGAGGGACAGATGAGTTTTGGTTTATGGGGGGAAGGGGTGGTTTGGTGCCAAATGAAAAGCTCTGCAACTCACCATATTTTTCCACCTTAAATCTCTTGTTTACTTGGTTTCCCTTCATCCAAACTGAAATGGTATACCATCCCTCGCGGACCTCAGAGTTGAGGGAATAGGACAGCTGCAGTATTGCCCCGTTGGACGTGGCGTTCAGCCACTGCCCGATCCGGTTTTGTTGAGGGTCCTGAGTGAAATCAACGAGGGAATCTACTTCCAGAACTTACGGGGATGCAGAACAATTAGTGTGAGAATTTCCGTTTTCCTTACCAGAAGTTCGATGACATCGTACTGGAAGAGAGAAAAATAGAGATAAATGTGAAATTTTCCTCATAATCACAACTATGACTGGATACTTTGACCCTTCATCTGTGCCAGCTGTTTGCACACATGGATCAAACTGGTATCAGAGGTCAAAGGACACAACCTACGCTTTGTTTGGTTTGCCTGATTTCGCTCCTGCAGCTGGACTTTTGTATGGTTTCCACACATCATTACCTAACCCATGTGTGTACTGGTTCAGAAACACCCCCAGGGAACTCACCAGCCCTTTTGCAGGTCTCAGCTTGGTGTCCAGCGTGACGACTCTGTAATGAACTGAGAGGCGAGAAAAACGGGATTAAGCGGATTCTTTCACACAGCCGACCGACCGGTCAGGTTACCTGTTTGACCAGGCAGGTAGATGGGCTTGTCTGTTTGGACGAAGGACTTCAATGGGTAGTATTTGATCATGATTTTTCGTGATTCCGTCAAGGAAAACTGCGCTCCGCGTACAGTGACGATGAGATTGTGGACCTTAGATTCCGACATCTCCGGAGCCTGTGGAAGAAACATGGAAACATCAGAACTGACGATGACCAGAGAACCAATCATGCAAGCTGGACGTTGAGGACCTGGAAGTTTGTGCATTGGTGGAATTGTTTGTCTGAAACTCTCTCAAAGATGACCATTTTGTTGTCGTTGTAGGTGAGAATGGCGGTCATGGCCAAAGACTCGTTGGGCTGCAAGAGACTGGCGCACAGCCTGCTCGTCGATCCAACTTCGATGACGCCAGGAATGGTCACCATGAACTGTCTGCAGCCACAGAAACATACAAGCGTGACGGTTATCTCACCGACCGAGCACCAAATCTGATGGGCGTAAGAAACCTGGAGCAGGGAAACTCACGGTCCGGCGGCCACGCCATCGAAGAAGACCCAGTTGAGGCAAAGGAGCAGCGTCCACGCGCAAGTACGACCCCCCGGCAGAGCCATGGCTGACTGACTGACAGAGATGAGCTGCGGAGTCCATTAAATAGTCTTTAGAGCCCTACCCCAGTCTCTCTCTCTCTGTCACTCTCTGTCTCTCTGTCAGTGACATCAGACCTGTGACATTCCTGCATTTAAAGTCTGCTCATTATTGGCAGCATGTAAAATTTGAGTGGGTGCAGGTTTCTATCTGTCTCTTAGTCTGTCTGCACACTAACAGAATAATGTCCTCAACTAGCCAGCATGCTAACTTGCTGTCTGGGTTTAGTAGCTGGTGGTCTTTTAATGCCCGCCAAATAACACCAACGAAGCATGTATAACCTCATATATAACGTTCCTACAGTTGCTGAGCACAAATGTGAGCGGTTAAAGGGCCGCCGATCTTGTTTGAACACAGCTGAACCCGATCCAAGGGTTTGCACAAAATAAATAATGTCTAGGCAGTTAGTTTTCTTTCACCTGAGAAATATGTGTAATCAGCCTGCGCAACCAGTGCGTCCAGTTGCTGTCAGGTCAAAAGTACAAGCGTTGCCTCTTTTGGGAATTGTGGTGAAATATATCCATCTATCTCTCTATTCATCTAGTTATCTGTCTATCGATATATCCATTTAAAAAAAACATACAATTCTATCTAAAGAAAAGAAAGACATGCTCACACAGGGCCTTGCAGTGAGCTGCAGACTCATTTAGGGGTGAACCCTGCCGTCACCCATATATAGCTGGGAGAGGCTCCAGCACCCTCCCTGGGGGCCCCTAAAGACATATAGTGGTCAAGAAAAAAAGAAAATAGCAAACATTGCATTGTCACGTGTATGTAGACTCTAACACTGTCCCACTGCTGATGGTTTTTTCTGTATCTGCAGAGAAGAATGGCAGAATGATCCTCAAATCCAGGCGTTCTGAGCTTGTGATATCGTGCAACAGAAGAGGCTCTCATCGCTGCCAAAGATTTTATACTAGAGCAATTTTAACATGGTTTTGAACATGATTTGTGTGAACGTTGTAGTTTTATTGCGTGTATGTATCTGTAGCTGTATGTTATGTTGTTTCTTTGACAGTAACTTTGATAGTGAATGCACTGTGTTGGCCAGGTCTCCCTTGGAAAAGCAATTTTTAACCTCAGTGGGCGATTCCTGGCTAAATAAAAAATAAAAATAAAAAAGTCCTTAGTTATTAAAGGTTGAATTGAAAGTTAGTGCAAGGTTTTTTTTTCTTTTCCTTTATTTTTTAAAAATCAATTTAAAAATCAAAACATTTCAATCAATCATTTTTTTAATTGCAGTTTGATGACAGACTAGTAAACAAACTGCAAGACAACATAATAAACACAATAAAGGGTTGAACTGTTCTCGGAATAACACTGGTCTCTGTTGTTAGTCGTTGGTGTAGTTTGCATTTTCAGATTTCGCTCCTGCAGCTGGACTTTTGTATGGTTTCCACACATCATTACCTAACCCATGTGTGTACTGGTTCAGAAACACCCCCAGGGAACTCACCAGCCCTTTTGCAGGTCTCAGCTTGGTGTCCAGTGTGACGACTCTGTAATGAACTGAGAGGCGAGAAAAACGGGATTAAGCGGATTCTTTCACACAGCCGACCGACCGGTCAGGTTACCTGTTTGACCAGGCAGGTAGATGGGCTTGTCTGTTTGGACGAAGGACTTCAATGGGTAGTATTTGATCATGATTTTTCGTGATTCCGTCAAGGAAAACTGCGCTCCGCGTACAGTGACGATGAGATTGTGGACCTTAGATTCCGACAGGTTGAATTGAAAGTTAGTGCAAGGTTTTTTTTTCTTTTCCTTTATTTTTTAAAAATCAATTTAAAAATCAAAACATTTCAATCAATCATTTTTTTAATTGCAGTTTGATGACAGACTAGTAAACAAACTGCAAGACAACATAATAAACACAATAAAGGGTTGAACTGTTCTCGGAATAACACTGGTCTCTGTTGTTAGTCGTTGGTGTAGTTTGCATTTCAGGCCGCAGGGTGCGACACTGCGGTACCAGTCCGTAGGGGTCAAAACTGCGGTATTAGGTCGTAAGGGGCGAAACTGCGGTATCAGGTCGTACGGGTCAAAACTGCGGTATTAGGCCGTAAGGGGCGAAACTGCGGTATCAGGTCGTAAGGGGCGAAACTGCGGTATCAGGTCGTACGGGTCAAAACTGCGGTATTAGGCCGTAAGGGGCGAAACTGCGGTATCAAGTCGTAGGGGGCAAAACTGCGGTATAAGGCTATAAGGGGCGACACTGCGGTATCAGGCCGCAGGGGGCGCCATTGCCCCAAACGCATGATAACAACACACGAAGAAGAATGAGCGCTGCTATAATGTGACGGCAGCCAAGAGATTTTTGAAATCAAGTGAACTTTTTGAATCTCCTGGAATCTACTAGATCGTTAAAGAGGATTTAAGAGAAAATAAGTGATAAGGCGGAACAGAAGGTGGCAGTAATGCAACTTTCCGGATGACAACCTGCCGTTAAAACGCACAGAAGAAGACGTTTCTCCTCGAAGCCTCCTTACAATTAACGTCTGACGTAAGTTAACGACACCTTTTAATCGCGTCCTTAATTTTAACATTTCTTCCCGTCTCGTGTTTAATGAGCATTTGCGTGAGATTATGGGGTGCTAAATAAATCAATAGCGCAGATTTGAAAAGGGCTCTGTGGTAAGAAAGTTCAAATAAATCCCGTACTTAAAATTGACGTCTGAAATAATAAATAGTAATGTATTACTTTCCATATTGTTGGAGGTTGAAAATGCGATTTGCACAGTGTGTGCACAAATAAAAAATATCTGCAGAGGCATGCAGATGTCACTGATTAGTAAAAATATGGAGTCTAGCACGTTTTTTCCACATGATGTCCCCCTTCCCCCCCCATCAGCAGCCTAAGGGGAGGAATGTCACCTTTAGTTGGGGCCGAGTTGATCCAGACTCCTGTGCAGCTCTACCGATACCTCCTCCGATGCTGCAGGCTGCTGCCCACCCCAGCTGTGCAGCAGCATTACCGTCACGCCATAAGACAGGTGAGATGCTCCAGCACAGAGAGCCTGTGGACCGATGCTGTGTAAACACACACAACCTGTTGAGAATTGTCTTTATCTTGTTGTTATGTGTTTCACCATATGTTCCTGTCTTCCCTTAGAAGTTAGGCAAGGTAGACTAAATGTAATTAAGAACAGAGACATTTGCAGGATTGTTGTTTGATCTACTGTTATCTCAGGAGCCAGTCAGGCAGGGGGTGTCAAACACTCATTGTAAACAGGACATCAGGGGGGTTGATGATGATCACATTTGCATGAAGAATGGGATCTGGCCTGGGAAAACAATGGAAGAGAAGAACTCTACCAACACCAAAGGGACTGGAGGAAGAGGACGAGGACATCTCAGCAGGGGATCTGGAGTGGATTGCATGGACATTGTGAATTTGCATGTGTGTGACTATAAAGGACTGGGCCAAGGGATAGTTAGGTTGTCAGACTTCGTGCCCTGACAATTAACTTTGTTGTTGCTAGGGTTATGAACTGGCCCGGAGCTCTGTAATATTTGTGTCTGGAATTGATTCTATTGTTAAATACATTTTGAAATTGGTACTTTACTTCTCGAAGTCTTCATTCAACGAACACGCGGATCGGCAGCTACATACAGGAGGTATCGCGATCCAACAAACCCAACAGCAACTTTGTCTGGGTTCCAGAGTTACAACAGCCACTCGGATGAAGACGACCCTGAGAGGATACACATGATAATCCAGAGAGCCATCGTGGATGCGGACTGGATTCTTGATAAAGTAAGATGTGGAATCACTTTCCAGGTGACCTGAGTTGTTTTTAAAACCTCTGATTTACAGTACGCAAAGAAGAAATGAGGCCTCGTTTTTCAGAGCGGCACCTGGGGAGATCGGTGGGATTCTGTCAGTCTGCAAATATTTATTATTTT
The DNA here is from genome assembly GCF_901000725.2 of Takifugu rubripes. Taxonomy (NCBI): domain Eukaryota; kingdom Metazoa; phylum Chordata; class Actinopteri; order Tetraodontiformes; family Tetraodontidae; genus Takifugu; species Takifugu rubripes. The sequence goes on along the minus strand of NC_042295.1, from coordinate 1,601,350 downwards.
AGATGTAGTTGATCTTTTATGGCTCACTAATAAATTATGTATCAATAATCATGTTGGGTTTTCTTTTAAAATGTCAATATCATTAACATCTACCTCTAAAATCCAGCAAAAAGCAAATGCTCGGACAAAAAATACCTCAAAACTATAGTGAAATAATGAGTAAAAACCCCCTCATTGGATTTATGTAAAGCAAGAAGATATTTGAATCCTGCAATATATTTATTCAAGTATAAAATTCATCCATGAAGGAGGATAATGAGTAAACATGATCGGAACTGTTTGCATCAGAAAAAAGGCAAAAATAAGATTTAAACTTTAAAAACAACCATCAACACACATGCATTAACTCATTTAAATGTAAATATTAAAACCAGATTTACAGAGTACTTGTGTATAAATAATTGTTATAAATAAGGATTTTTCTGTGTAAAATAGTTCCAACTTGGGTCAAGATTATTGACGATACTGAGATCTTTGGTGTGAAATGATCATCACACACTCGCTGAGCCACACGCAGGCATCGGTGTGTCAAAGGTCAACACTTGCTTCAGTGGAAACGGCATCTGAGCCGTTCCACGGGACAAACGGGGCGGCGAGAGAGGCACTCGGGAGGTCAGGTGGCAGGTGATATCGTGCAACAGAAGAGGCTGTCATCGCTGCCAAAGATTTTAAACTAGAGCAATTTTAACATGGTTTTGAACATGATTTGTGTGAACGTTGTAGTTTTATTGCGTGTATGTATCTGTAGCTTTATGTTATGTTGTTTCTTTGACAGTAACTTTGATAGTGAATGCACTGTGTTGGCCAGGTCTCCCTTGGAAAAGCAATATTAACCTCAGTGGGCGATTCCTGGCTAAATAAAAATTAAAAATAAAAAAGTCCTTAGTTATTAAAGGTTGAATTGAAAGTTAGTGCAAGGTTTTTTTTCTTTTCCTTTATTTTTTAAAAATCAATTTAAAAATCAAAACATGTCAATCAATCATTTTTTTAATTCACGGGAAAAAGTAGGAAATATGGTATCAAAAAACCAAACAAACAGAAAATAACCTGAACCAGAACTAGTTTTTTAAAAATCATTGAGGTAGAAAGTCAATTGTTGTAAATTAACCTTTATCCTAATTTTACTGAAACACCATTTTTGTACGTACAAACTTAACAAATCTTTAACGATAGTTTAAAATAAATCCCCTCAGCCTTAATCGTGTTATACAGCACTGTATTATCTGTAGTGATGAGTTGATATATGTAGTTGTGTATTTGACAAAATAGTTGAATCACCATAACACATTTTTGTCCGTGCTGCATCCTGTAACAACACAGGGACACGTCTTTGTTGGTGCTATTACTCTTGTGTTTTAAACAGCATAAGCTGCACATTACAGTAAACCTGAGCAATCAAAGACCAACCAAAGGAGAATCATTTTAGCAGGAAATATCTATTACATTTTGCCATGGACTGACTCACTGCATCTTCCATTTTGCCACTAAACTGTACTGTAAATCTTTCAGTGTCTATTGTAATAAAAACACAGATACAGTTCTCACTTTGCTTTATGTGTGTTCGATGTGGAAGAGATTGCACATAAAGACAAGATTTTAATAATCTGATGACAGATTGAAATGTCAAATTTTGACATTGGTCCCAGTTTATGAGTACGAGAATGTGGCTCCGCCATGTTTTTACAGTAGCCTGGAAGAGACTAAAAGGCCTAAATACAAACTATGGCGCCCCCTGGATGTATGTTGTTGTCTAAGAATGTTTCCTGTTGGCTGTTGCCAAACACCTTAATGTAAATGATCAAATGACTAAAAGTGAAACTGACAATATTGAATCGATGCACAACTTTACTTCAAAAAGCAAACAAAGAAAACATCCAGAGAGATGATGCCACTTGATTATTTAGTCTGCAAACGAAAGGAAAATGTGTTAAATTTCACTCAAAACACACACTTTTCATACAAAGTGAATATGAGGTCACAATTTAGAATGAAATGTGTAACACAACAGGCACGAACAGCGACAGATGTCAAAGTTAAGATACGTTGAAAGGGTAAGATATGTTGAAAATTATGTCTGCTAATGTAATGAAAATGTTTGGTTATTATATTTGCTGTATTATAACTCAATCAACTTACCTACATCACAGTTAACGACATATTCCGTCTTTGCCTGGTCACCTGATAAGAAACAGAAGAATTAGATTAACATAAAAAAATAATTCTAAGTTCAAATTTAAACCTAAACTCATGTGTCATGTCCGACGGAGCAGAAAAGAAGGTCTTACTGGGCTGGTAGTAGTCGTAGATCTTGACCAAAGCTGGTTTCAGGTTCTGCACTGGGACCTCCTGGATCAGGGTTAAAGTGTGGTGGATCGGGGTGTCCTTCGGCAGCTGTTGGAGACAAGACTGAGGTTATCACATGATCTAAGATGGAGATCAACCGTCACAGCAGATCTTCCTGACCGCAGTGATGTAGATCAGAACTCGGCCCTCGTTCTCGTCAACACGACCCACCAAGAGGGCTTGACGGAGCTGCATGGGGTCAATATAAGAATGTCAGCTTGATGGAGAATAAAGTTCTTTACCCTCAGACAGTTTTACTGAAGTATTAAACCCTCTTGAGCAGGGTGTACTTTACTCACATTCGCCACAGACTCGGGATCGGGAACAAATCCAGACAGCATTGTAACCTCCAGGATGACCATGTTTGTGGTCTGTTGCTTGCCCCTGTATCTGTAACACATCCACAAACGCTATGCTCCAGTGGCGTTGTTGTAGTCTCGTTTGAAGCGGTAGCTGACCTTTACTCACAGGACGAAAGCTTCAGCGTGACTCTGTTTTTCTGAGTCTGACACTCTGGTTTTGCCTCCACGAAGAAAATGTCTACGGTGGTAGGAGTTGGAATGTTGTAGTGAAGAGAAATCTGGGAAGATGTTAGGACGGATGTTATGTGGCAGGTCTACTGAGTCGAGCAGGTATGATCCGGTTCTGTGATTCTAAACATCTACAAGCTCTGGGTACTCATTTTGTGGACCAGTACCTGTATTGAAGCACACATTGAGCCCTCCACTTCCAGGTTGACTTTTCCTCCCAGGTCCTTCAGCAGCTTCTCGTGGTAGACCAGTTTGTTGTTCTGGTTCACATCAAATACCAGTTGACCACTGGGGCTATTGACCTTGACCGTGCTTGAACCCTTTGTGCTGTACACCAGAGAGGAGTAAAGGGCCAGAGCCTGAAGAGCGACCACCGTGTCCTACAACAACGACAGCCCAGTATATCCTCTATGGATGTGATTTTCTACGTCCCAGGAAGATCCCCATCTCCTTCGCTCATACCTGTGTAGAGGAGAAGCCTCCATAGTAGTTCTGCTGCATGGAGAGCCATCTGACGATGCGGCTGGCGTAGCCCAGGTCTTCGGTAGTCGGAGAACCACTGAGTTTGGCGAGCAGAACGTAGGAGCCGATCTCCACTGACAGAGAGCCAAACCCCTCATCTGTGCTCTGGGACCAGTGGATTAAGCCCCCTACGCAGGCGACAGGTTCAAATGGGTCAACAGGACCAGACTGCAATGGTGCCCTTCAGGGCTTCTGACTCACCTTCCTGGGAGGCAACCGAATCCAAGTGCTGCAGGAGGAAATCACGAGTCTTTAAGTCTCCAGCCAGAGAGAAGACATAGGCCATGAGAGCTGTCGTGTAGGTGTTGTTCGGGTTGTTGGTGGATTCTTTGAGGCACATCATGCTCCTGTGGACTGGAAGATCCTGCAAAATATACCGTGAAAATGTTTGGTTTTTTTTAAATTTCTGCGACCATTATCGATCTAAGTTATATAAAAATCTGTCTGTGTTTTCTTCTATTCCTGGACCGGTCCAGCTCTTTAGCTTCTGTCGACTTTAGCACCGTCGAGTACTTACAGTAGCCGACTTGTTCATCTCCAGTAAGGCGGCCGTGATGTAAGCGCTGAGCGTCACTTCATCAGAAACTCCACCCTGAGGAGAGGAAGCACCAGTCAAACCATCAGCATCGCCCACATCCAGGGTTGGAATCTCGGGGCGGCCCATTAGATCACCTTCATCCTGTTGTTGAAGAGTTTTCCAGACTGCGCAAAACAGCCGTCTTCTTTCTGTCGGCCCAGCAGCCAGTTCTTGGACTCGTCCATCTTTGTCGGGTCGATGTAGATGATGCCTTCGCTTTTTCAAAAGAACCTCACCACGAAAGCGGTCAGCCTGCGAACAGATTATCATCAGCTCAGGAATCTAGAAGTAGCGACCTGAGCAGCCTGACTAACGTTTCTTCTCACCAGGTGTTTCCCGTCTCCGATTCCAAATGCGCTGTAAGATCCATCCCGGTGTTTGTAGTTCAGCTGCCTCTGATATCCTGGATAAATTAAGCGCACATTCAGATTAGGATGACAGACATATTCATCCTCCATGATCCGGCTCCTCACCGCTGGTCAGGAAGTGGATGGCCTTCTTTAAGATGTCATCTGTCAGCTGTTCTGTGCTTCTCAGGTACTGTAGGATATAGATGTTGGGGGGCCAGGAGCGCCATGTTCTGCTCCCCGCATCCGTACGGCATCTTCAACAGTCCATCCAGGTTCTGCAGAGCC